>NC_141876.1:302482080-302633080 GCF_056163025.1 Triticum urartu
ATACTGATCAGGCATTGACCCCTGCTACCATTCTGTGAGACAAACACATTGATCTGTCCAGTGATGAAGATCTTGCAGATGATGCTCTTGAGCAACTGATTAAGAGCAAGGAAGAAGCAGAAATCTTCAATGATTTGCCTCTTTTTGACGTGGCAATCATCCACAACTTCATTGATGAGTGGTTTGAAACCCCCAATCTCAGATTTGACGATCTGCAACTTCCAATTGGCCTCAACGTCTCTTTCACCGCGCGCCTTTGTCATCCGGGTTCTCGACCGCCGCAGCCTGGTAGTCCCGCTCGAGGGAGCACACCACATCCTTTTCATCACATGTGACCGCGATGATGCCGCCGCTCCTCGACATCTTGAGGACATTGTAGCCATGGTGAGTCATGGCCATGAACTTGGCCAGAGCTAGATATCCAAGGATGGCATTGTACGGGAGGCGAATGAGGGTGACGTCAAAGTCGATGAGTTTGGTGCGGTAGATGTCGCGCTTGCTGAAGGTGACAGGGAGGCGGATCTGCCCTATGGGGATGGTGGAGCCGTTGGTTACCCCTGAGAAGGGCCTGGTAGGCTGAAGCTGGTTATACGGCACCTGGAGCGTGTCGAACAGGACATTGAGCCCCGCACCGCCATTAATAAGTGTCTTGGTGACGAGGACGTTGCTAAAGGTGGGCGAGTAGATCATCGGGAGCGTGCCGGCAGTGGCCGCACACTTGAGTTGGTAGGTAGGGTCGAAGGTGATGGCGTACTTGGACCACCTGAGCGGACGCGAAGCCTCGAGCTTGGCAAGGGCCGCGTTCACCTCGCGAGTGAACTACTTGAAGACGTGATGGGAGGCGGGTGCCTGAGCGTGTCCTAGGATGCAAGAAATGGCATGAGGCCTTGGAAGCCCCTAGCCCCATCGTCTTGGTGGTGGTCATCGTTCCTCCTCGGCGGTGGCAGTAGCGGAGGAATGTCAGCATTGCCCTGAGGACGGTCCTCACAAGGCTGCTCCCTCCAGGGGCCCTCGTGAGGCTAGCCCTTCCAGCGATCCTCACGGGGCTGAACGTGCTAGTCTTGGCGGGCGTCACGGTTGTCCCAGCGTCCCCCACCTCGTCCTCCTCCACGGCCGTAGCCGCGGTCGTTGCGCTCAGGGCACCGCCCAAGGCGCCCATCTTGGATGGCCCTGAGCTCTTGGCAGTCGTAGGTGTTGTGGCTGTGCACGTTGTGGAAGACGCAGAACGGGCGGCTGCCCTTGGAAGACTCCGGATGGTCGCAGCCGCGCTTCATCTCGGGTTCGGCCGTGAGCCCAGCTGGGCCCTTGTGCTTCACGTCCTTGGACTTTTCCTTCTTATCCTATGATCAGCCTCCGGGACCTCAAGGAGGGAGAGGCGACCTTTCTCTGCCCTCGCGCATCTGGTTGCCATGTTGAACATCTCCAGAGCCGAGCACAGGTCCTCATGTATGGCAAGTTCTTCCTTCATCTTGACGTCCCGGACGCGATCAGTGGACGGCGAAATGATGGCCTCATCTGACACCTTGGGGACCTTGAGACGAATGTTGGTGAAGCGTTGGATGTATTTGTGCAGGGTCTCCCCTGGCTGCTACTTGATGCGCCACAGGTCGCTCACAGTGGGAGCGCGGTCATGAGTGCCCTAGAAGTTGGCGATGAAGCGCTCTCGCATTTCATCCCAGGAGGAAATCGATCCCGCAGGGAGGTTCAGGAGCCACGAGCGCGCGCCATCCTTGAGGGCCATGGGGAACCAGTTCGTGATAGAGGCAAAGGTGTCTCGTCTTTCGATGAGATGGTGATTATCGTTTTGGAGGAGTAGACTTTGACGATCCGACTACGAACGTGCGAAGACGTCATGCCTTAGAAATCGCTAAACCAACTCCGAGAGGTTACTGACCACGCCGGAGCATGATCAACCTGGCCACGAAGGTCTATTTCCCAAGAAAACGAAGAACAGGCAAGAAACTAAGATTGCAATCTGGATATTGCAAATATAATATGAAATCTTTGTTGATGAAGGTGGCGTTATGTGACGTCTTTGTTTGGTCGTTGAACCCAAATGAAGTACGCAAAGTTGCAGTTATGGCAAACTTTTAATCTAAACAGAACCCCCCAAAGTCTAAACGACACCCTAAGGGTTGTATATATGGAGGAAGAGGGGGGATTTCGTGGCCCTTGGAGGAGGGGTCCGAAACCAACCCTAAATCTTGTTTCCCCACACATACGGACTCTAAAAACAGCCTATACTTAAGTATTTTGAAAATACATGGGCCTGGCCCAATAATAAGGTGATGCAGCACCTAGAATAGCCTCTGGACGAAATTTATGAAGTGGCATCTTGTATATTTCGTCCAAGGCTTCATGCACTCCTTATGATGGCTTCAAAGTCCTGAAATCATCACTTGTAACTTCGTTCTTGTTCCCAAGTGTTCATCCCTCTTATCCATGCCAGGCCCTTCATTTGTAAGCAAAACAAATGTATCCAATTTAGGCAGCATCATATTCTCATGAACATTAGAATCATTACCAAGAAACGAAAGTACCTGATAATTTAATTGGCGTGCGCGAGCTCTAGTAATTGGTCCAGTATGTATAGCAGCAGGGGTTGTGGGTGTAACAATGGTATTGTTGTCCTCATCATCCTCCCCTTCTTGAAATGAAGTCATCCTCGATGGAACCTCATCTTCCTCACCCAAATAAGAGTTCAAATCTGCAATGTTAAAACTGGGACTAACCCCAAAATCTGCAGGCAGCTCAAGTTTATATGCATTATGATTTATTTTCTCTAACACCTTAAAAGGACCATCAGCACGTGGCATTAGCTTTGATTTGCGCAAATTAGGAAATCTATCCTTACGCAAATGTAAGAAAACAAGATCTCTAGGTGCAAACACGACATGTTTTCTACCCTTATCTCCAGCAAGTTTATATTTAGCATCATACACTCAATGCTTTCCTTAGTTAACTCATGCATTTTTAAAATCAATTCAACACGTTCTTTAGCATCAAAATTAACCTTCTCTGAAGATGGAAAAGGTAACAAATCAATAGGTGCACGAGGTAGGAAACCATACACAATTTCAAAAGGGAACATCTTAGTAGTAGAATGCAATGAACGATTATAAGCAAATTCAATATGAGGCAAGCATTCTTCCCACATTTTCTTATTATTCTTCAAAATAGACCTAAGCATAGTAGACAAAGTTCTATTGAGTACTTCAGTTTGACCATTAGTTTGGGGTGACGAGTAGTACTAAAAAGAAGTTTAGTCCCCAACTTAGCCCATAAACATCTCCAAAAGTGGCTAAGCAATTTAGTATCATGATCTGAAACGGTAGTATTTGGCACACCATGCAAGTGAATAATTTCACGAAAGAACAAATCAGCAACATTAACAGCATCATCGCTTTTATGACATGGTATAAAGTGTGCCATTTTCGAGATTCTATCCATGACAACAAATATGCTATCCCTCCCCTTCTTTGTTCGAGGTAAACCTAAAACAAAGTCCATAGATATATCCTCCCAAGGAACACTAGGTACAGGCAAAGGCATATATAAACCATGAGGATTGAGTCGTGACTTAGCTTTTTGACATGTAGTGCAGCGAGCGACATAACGCTTAACATCCGGTCTCATTTGTGGCTAAAAGAAATGTGCAGCAGGTACATCCTCCATCTTCTTCATGCCAAAGTGTCCCATTAATCCTCCTCCATGCGCCTCTTGCAACAACAAAAGACGATCAGAGCTAGCTGGCATGCATAGCTTGTTAGCACGAAACACAAATCCATCGTTAACGACGAACTTGTGCCATGTTCTACCTTCTTTATAGTTCTACAATACATCTTTAAATTCAGCATCATGCACATATTGATCTTAGATGGTCTCCAAACCAAATATTTTAAAGTTGAGTTGTGAAAGCATAGTATAACGACGAGACAATGCATCAACAATAACATTTTCTTTACCCTTCTTGTGTTTAACGACATAAGGGAAAGTCTACATGAATTCAACCCATTTAGCATGTCTACGGTCCAGTTTTGCTTGACTTTTAATATGTTTCAAAGATTCATGATCAGAATGTATAACAAATTCTTTGGGCCATAAATAATGTTCCCTTGTTTCTAAGGTCCGAACAAGAGCATATAATTCTTTATCATAAGTACAATAGTTCAGACTTGGCCCACTCAATTTTTCAGAAAAGTTTGCAATAGGTTTGCCATCTTGTAATAGCACACCTCCTAATCCAATTCCACTAGCATCACATTCAAGCTCAAAAGTCTTATGAAAATCAGGAAGTTGGAGTAAAGGAGCATGTGTCAACTTATCTTTCAATACCGTGAAGGCTTCTTCCTGTGTGGTACCCCAAACAAAAGGCAAATCCTTCTTTGTAAGCTCATTGAGAGGTGCAGTAATGGTACTAAAATCTCTCACAAAATGCCTATAGAAACCAGCGGGTCCAAGGAAACTCCTCACTTGTGTGACCGTTTTGGGCTGCGTCCAACTCTCAATAGCTTCAATATTGGCTTTATCAACTTCAATTCCCTGTGGAGTAACAACATAGCCGAGAAAAGATACTCGGTCGGTGCAGAAGGTGCACTTCCCAAGGTTACCAAACAAACATGCATCACATAGAGCAATAAAAATAGCATGTAAATGTTCCAAATGTTCCTCCAAAGATCTGCTATAAATCAGTATAACATCAAAATAAACTACCACAAATCGTCCAATGAAAGCACGTAAAACTTCGTTCATTAATCTCATGAAAGTACTAGGTGCGTTAGTTAACCCAAAAGGCATGACTAACCACTCATATAATCCAACTTTGTTTTGAATGTTGTTTTCCATTCATCTCCCAATTTCATACAAATTTGATGGTATCCACTACGCAAATCAACTTTGGAGAATATTGTAGAGCCACTCAGTTCACCAAGTGGCTGGCCGCCAGAAGACAACAAGGCTCAGAAAATGGCCCCGCAGTGGGTTGGCTCCTAGCAGACGGCCTCCAGAGAACCTGGCTCCTAGCAGGCGGCCCCAATCTCCCTCAAAGTTTGCACCACATTATGACGACGAGATGGGGCGTGGCTATAGCAACGCCTGCCACCCCCGAATCCAGGGCAAAGCGTGGCTATAGTGCGGCGTACTGGGCGGACATCCCTCGGGCGGCGCAGCACTGTTGCCACGCAGTCCATGACATCACCCATGGAAGAGAAGACCATGCTCCCACTACGAGCTGTTGGTATGGCCCCAGGCGGCGGGCCCTACGTGTAAGTGAGAAGCCAGAAGGCGGCGGGATCCGCCAGCCGGCAGATGGGAGGCCGACTCCCAGCAGCCGGCCTTCCCCCTTCCCTCAGAGTTTGTGCGCCATTAATCAGAAGAGACGGGGAGTGGCTACAGTGAACAACCGCCAGGCGGTGGGTACTGTAGCCACGCTCCTCCCGACAAAGCACACATCATCAACAGCATTGCACAGTAATGAGCAACTGGCGAGACCCACGAGCGGTGGGCGGGGCCTGTCGGCTAAGTACGAGGCAGCCGGCGGTACCCACCAGGCGGCGGGCCCCAGCGATCGGCGGAGAAGCCGGTACCAACAGACATTGATAATCGGGTCCTACACCCGGTCGGATTACCATTGTACCCCAGGGGTAAGCCTATATAAACCCCCCAGGGCACCCATGCAAAGGGTTCAGCCTCACTGAGACCTTAATACACCCACACACACATATAGAGGGAGTAAGCTAGGGCTAGCCTTGTTCTTCTTCCCCCTCTAGAGAAACAGCTCAAGGAGCAAACTTGTAGCCACCGCTGTTGCTTGAGTGATCATGCGGAGACCCCGCGGAGCAGGAGTAGGGGTGTTATCTCCTAGGAGATCCCCGAACTTGGGTAAGATTCGCCGGAGGGCATGTTTGCTCCTTATCTTGTTTCCTGGCACTGGCGACGTATTATTAGCCCCTCCATGATAAGCCATCCGTTGGCATATGTCGCACGACACCCCTGACATTTGGCGCCCATCGTGGGGCTAGGTGCACCATCGTCCGGAGATCTATTCTAGACGGGAACCCTGTTCCTCCCTCGCAAGCACAACCAGCCTGGCTCGCCCAATGGCGTTTGCGCCGACACGCTGCACAATGCAGAAGTCTCCTGCGCGGCGGCTAGCCTCGCTGATCTTGTTGGCGAGCTTCGCCTCTCCACCGAGCCCGCACCCGACGCGGGAGCAGTCAGCTCCGAGAGCTGCTTCGTCGACCTTCTCGGCTGCTTTGTCGACCTTATCGGCAAGCTTCACATGGCCAGCGAGCCCACCACTGACCTAGAATCGGTTGGCTCCACCGATCAGATGCTTGTCGACACGGACACGGCTTCTGTCGACTCCTTCCCCACCAATGTGGTGGTCATCGACGACCCGCTTCCTCGCGCGGAGAGCGGCGGCAGCACCGTCACAGAGGTGCTTGTCGTCAGCCACAATGGGACTTACAGAGGAGCCGGCCAGGACCCATTGCAGGCGGCAATGCGAGACCTGTCCACGCGCATTGCGGTAGATGCAGATGCCGAGACGCTGGAAGCTTGCCGCGTCTTGGTCGTGGAGAACGTCAAGAAGCTGGCTACCATGAGACGCCTGTCTGAGGCCTTCAAGTGCGAGGTTGACCGCGCTGTTGGCGGCACGCTGACTGCTGATGGGCCCAGCCGCGTAGGCACGGTCCGGCAGCGAGGTCGCGCCATCGCCAGCATGTTTGGAGTAGACCGCCCTGTCTACGCCATGCCTATGGAGAACATACGAGCCACCCAGGTAGCGGCTGACGAGCTGGACCACCTGGAGGGCGACGAGCGCTGCTACATGGCGGAGCGCGTTTAGCAGCTTATCGACGCGGCTGCCGTGCAGCAAGAAGCCGGCTGTCATGTGGAAGAGCTTAACCAGCGGGTTGAGAACCCGCCCCTTCGCCAAGAGCATGGCGCGACCTCCCGGACGCCAACAGACGGTGCCCGCGACAGACGAGACAAGGAGCCAGCTGCCAGCCACAGCCGGACTCGCATCACCATCGAGCGCGCCCGAGATGGCCACCCACGAGCAGTAGAACGATGGGGGGACCATCCGCCACCTCTGCCTCCTCGAAGGGAGAGGCGCGTTTCCCCGTCGCCTTTTGATCACCCCGACTCTTGGTGACCGGCTGGGCCGCCGAGAAGGAGTCGGAGGGAATGACGCCCGCCACCGGATCGACCGCCTTGCTTGATCCTTGGCGCTAGAAGAAGAAGATGCAATGGGTCCGCTTTGTTTCGTCCCCCGTATTCATGACGAGCCATTTCCCAAAGGGTTCTCCCTCCCAAGTGACACGCCCAAGTACAATGGCTCTGTGAAGCTAGAGGATTGGCTGGTGGACTACTCCATAGCCGTCAGCATAGCAAACGACAACAAGTGCATTGCCGTGAAATACGTCCCGCTCATGCTCCAGGGCACGGCCCGGACGGGGCTTAACAGCCTCAAGCCCTACAGCGTTAATAGCTGGGTATATTTCACCGAAGTGTTCATCCGCAACTTCACCAGCACCTACAAGCGGCCTCCCAAGCCCCGCCAGCTCTCGCTATGCGTTCAAGGCCTAGATGAGTCCACCCACGATTACCTGACTTGGTGGGCTGAATTGCGCAACTCCTGCAAAGGGGTGCACGAGGTCCAAGCAATTGAGTACTTCACTGCCGGGTGCTGAGAGGGCACCCTCCTCAAGCACTGACTCCTCTGCGACGAGTCGGCCACGCTCGACGAACTACTGATCTAGCAGACAAGTACGCCATTGACGACTCCTGCATGAATTCGGAGCTCAGAGTGGACGCTTCTGAGAAGGTGCTCCCTCCGGCTCCTCGAACGCTCGCTGGAGACAGCAGTAGGCGCCAACAGCCGAATGATAACAAGTGCAAAGCCCCGTAGCCGGCTTCCACCAGCCGGCAGGTGGCAACAGTCGAAGACCAGCAACCTGAAGGACAACCACTCCCCAAGTGTCAGAAGGGCGGCAAGCCCGCTTGGCTACCTGCTTTCTCCTACGAGCAGACCCTTGATGTGCCCTACAAGTTCCACAGCGGTGCGAAACCGTCCAACCACCCCACCCGGAAGTGCCACTGGCTCACCCATATCTCCAAGGGCGAACGACTACTACCCCCTCCGCCTGCTGGCCCACCGCCGCTTTCTCCCCAGCAGCCGGCAGCCTGTCCAGCAGTCGGCGCTGTTCAAGATGACTACCCTGAAGAGCATGGAGCCTATGTTGTCTTCACCAGTGTGGCGGACGATCGGCGCAGCCGGCGTCAGCAGCACCAAGAGGTGAACGCCGTTGCTTCAAGAGCTCTAGAATTCATGCATTGGTCTGAGAAGCCCATCAGTTGGAGCCGAGCAGACCACCCGGATTCGATGCCCTCTCCGGGTTCTTATGCTCTAGTGCTGGATGCCACCATTGCAACAGAAAGGCGAGCTACTCGTTTCTCCCGAATTCTGATAGATGGCGGTAGCAACATCAACATCCTGTACCGCGATACCATGGAAAAGTTATGCATTAAAGAGAGGCAACTCCGGCCCAGCCGGACGTTTTCCATGGTATTGTGCCTGGCCTATCCTGCTCACCAATCAGCAAGGTCAAGATAGGTGTCGTCTTCGGAGACAAGGATCACTTCCGTCGCGAAGCGATTTGGTTTGAGGTGGTGGACCTCAAGATCCCTTATCATGTACTCCTGGGACGGCCGGCTCTAGCCAAGTTGATGGCGGTGCCACACTATGCTTACCTCAAAATGAAGATGCCAGGAACCAAGGGCATTATCACGATATCTGGGGACTATGAGAAGTCGGCCGATTGTGCTTCGGCCAGCAGCCGGTTGGCCGAGTCCCTTGTGATTGCTGATGAGAAGCAGCTCCTAGACCAGGTGGCGGCCATGGCTGGCAAGCAGCCGGACATGTCACCAGATCCCAAAGAGTCAGAGACCCAGGGGTCCTTCCAACCGGCCAAAGAAACAAAGAAGATCCCTTTGGATCCTAAGCACCCGGAGAGATTTGCTGTCATAGGTTCCAACCTTGATAGCAAATAGGAAAGCGGGCTCGGTGATTTCCTCCGTGAGAATCGGGACATCTTCGCATGGTCTCCCAAGGACATGCCGGGTGTTCCGACGGATTCCGCCGAGCACAAGCTACATGTCAGAGCAGATGCCAAACCAGTCAAACAACCCCTCTGCTGACTGTCGGAGGAAAAGAGAAGAATTGTTGGTGAAGAGACAGCCCGACTTCTAGCAGCCGGCTTCATCATGGAAATGTTTTTTCTAGAGTGGCTTGCCAACCCAGTCCTTGTACTAAAGAGGAACAACAAGTGGCGCATGTGCATTGATTACACCAGTCTCAACAAAGCTTGCCCAAAAGATTTGTTTGCTTTGCCTCGGATTGATCAAGTGATAGACTTCACAGCCAGATGCGAGCTATTGAGTTTCTTGGATGCCTACTCAGGATATCATCAGATCAAGTTAAACCCGGCAGACCGCCTTCATCACGCCATTTGGAGCCTTCTGCTACCTGACCATGACATTCGGCTTGAGAAATGTCGGTGCCACGTTCCAGCGTTGCATGCAGAAGTGCCTCCTCGAGCAACTTGGCAGAAACGCCCATGTCTATGTGGACGATATCGTGGTGAAGACGAAGAAGTGCGGCACCCTCTTGGAAGTTCTCAAGGAAACTTTTGAAAATCTGCGCCAGTTTTAGATCAAGCTCAGCCCAGAGAAATGCGTCTTTGGAGTACCAGCCGGCCAGCTCCTTGGCTTCCTGGTCTCGAAGCGCCGCATTGAGTGCAACCATGTGAAAATCAAGGCCATCAAGAGGATGGAGAGACTCACCCGACTGAGAGATGTCCAGAAATTCACCGGCTACTTGGCATCCATCAGCTGTTTCATCAGTCAGCTGGGTGAGAAGGCTCTTCCCCTGTACCAGCTCATGAAGGAAACCACTCGCTTCGAGTGGAATGAAAAGGTGGACGAAGCTTTTCTCCAGTTGAAAAAGATGTTGACCACGCCGACTGTCCTGGCGGCTCCAGCTGATAAGGAACCGATGTACCTCTACATTGCCGCCACCAGCCGGGTGGTCAGTACTGTCAAGGTGGTTGAACGCCTAGAGGCCGATAGGGCACAGCCGGTCCAGAGGCATGTATATTATTTGAGAGAGGTACTATCGATCTCAAAACAGAACTACCCCCATTACCAGAAGATGTGCTACGGCATCCACTTTGCGGCCAAGAAGCTGAAGGCATACTTTCAAGAGCACCCGGTCACTGTTGTATGCACTGCCCCACTTGCTGAGATCATTGGCAACAGAGATGCATCTAGCCGGGTGGCCAAATGGGCCATCGAGTTGGCCCCTTATACCATCTTCTACCAGCCACGCACTGGCATCAAGTCCCAAGCACTGGCCCACTTCCTTGTCAACTAGGCCGAGACTCAGTACCTGCCGCCAGCCCAGACTCCACCTATTGGCGGATGCACTTTGATGGCTCGAAGATGCGCACCGGTTAGGGAGCCGGCGTTGTCCTCACCTCTCCCAAAGGCGACAAGCTCAGATACACATTGCAAATCCATTTTGCCGCCTCCAACAACGTGGCCGAGTATGAGGCGCTCATGCATGGCCTCCGGCTGGACAAAGAAATTGGCATCCGCTGGATCCTGTGCTACGGCGACTCCGACTTGGTGGTCCAGGAGTCATCTGGCGATTGGGATGCCAAGGATGCAAACATGGCAAGTTACCGCTTCCTTGTTCAGAAGCTCAGCGGTAATTTTGAGGGGTGCGAGTTCCTTCACGTGCCACGAAATGAAAATGACCCAGCTGACGCTCTGGCACGGATCGGCTCCACCCGTCAAGCAATACCAGCCGACGTCTCCCTTCAGTGCCTTCGCAAGCCGTCGATCAAGCCTTCTCCAGAATCTGAGTCCATCTTCATGCCGTCTCCTCCCGAAACAGTCGGATCCGACTCAGGGGCTACGGCAGTCATCTCGGGGACTTCAGCAGGCGGCACAGGGGCTGCAGCAGCCGCACCCAGCTTCGGGACTCCACAACCCGGCCTGGGGCTACAGCAGCCGGCCCAGGGACTTCACCAAGTGGCTTGGGGACTGCGGCAGTTGGCCCAGAGACTTCAACAATGCAGCAAGCGCCAGCCAGCCCGCCTCCTCCCAGCCCAACCACCCTACTACAAGTGGCCAGAGTGGCAGTAGAAGAAATTCAAGCACCATCATGGGCACAACCCATCCTCATATTTCTGGTGAACAGAGAGCTGCTGGCTGATGAGATCTCGACCTGGCTAGTGGAGCGCCGAGCAGGAGCCTACATGATAGTAAACAGAGAGCCTGTCAGACGCAGCGTGACTGGAGTCTTCCAGTGCTGTGTAGAGCCAAAGAAGGGCCAATCAATTCTCAAAGATATCCACCAACGCGAGTGCGGCCACCACGCGGCCTCCAGATCCCTCATCGCCAAAGCCTTCCGCCATGGTTTCTTCTGGCCGACTGGTTGGGAAGACGCCAAGGAGTTGGTCAAGCATTGCAAAGGGTGACAGAAGTTCAATTACAAGCAACATTTGCCAGCTTATACTGATAGAGGCAAAGGTGTCCCGTCTTTCGATGAGATGGTGGCTATCATTTTGGAGGAAGTCGACTTTGACAATCCGACTATGAACGTGCGAAGATGTCGCGCCTTAGCAATTGCTAAAGCAACTCCGAGTGGTTATTGACCATGCCAGAGCACGATCAACCAGACCACAAAGGTCTGTTTCCTGCAGGCAAACAAAGAACAAGCAAGAAACTAAGATTGCAATCTGGATATTGCGAATATAAGAGGAAAGCTTTATTGATCAAGGTGGGGTTCTGTGACGCCTTTGTCTGGTCGTTGAACACAAACGAAGTACGCAAAGTTGCAGCTATGGCGAACTTTAATCTAAACAAAACCCAAAGTCTAAATGATACCCTAAGAGTTGTATATATGGAGGAGAGAGGGAGGAATTTCGTGGCCCTTGGAGGAGGGGACCGAAACCAATCCTATCTCTTGGTCTTTCGATGAGATGGTGGCTATCATTTTGGAGGAAGTCGACTTTGACGATCCGACTATGAACGTGCGAGGACGTCGCGCCTTAGCAATCGCTAAACCAACTCCGAGAGGTTATTGACCACGCCGGAGCACGATCAACCTAACCATGAAGCCTCTAGAGGTTATTGATCCCTCTGGGCCTCGCGGGCTGCTACCTCTTGAGCACTTGCGTTGGTTTTCCCTTGAAGAGGAAAGGGTGATGCAGCAAAGTAGCGTAAGTATTTCCCTCAGTTTTTGAGAACGAAGGTATCAATCCAGTACGAGGCCATGCACGAGTCCCTCGCACCTACACAAACAAATAAATCCTTGCAACCAACACGATAAGGGGTTGTCAATCCCTACAGGGGGACTTACGAGAGTGAGATCTGATAGATATGATAATATAATTTTTTTGGTATTTTTATGATAAAGATGCAAAGTAAAATAAAAGGCAATAGAAATAACTAAGTATTGGAAGATTAATATGATAGAAGATAGACCCAGGGGCCATAGGTTTCACTAGTGGCTTCTCTCGAGAGCATAAGTATTCACGGTGGATAAACAAATTAATGTTGAACAATTGACAGAATTGAGCATAGCTATGAGAATATCTAGGTATGATCATGTATATAGGCATCACGTTCGAGACAAGTAGACCGACTCTTGCCTCCATCTACTACTATTAGGCCACACATCGACCGCTATCCAGCATGCATCTAGAGTATTAAGTTCAAGAGAACAGAGTAACGCTTTAAGCAAGATGACATGATGTAGAGGGATAAACTCATGCAATATGATGAAAACCCCATCTTGTTATCCTCGATGGCAACAATACAATACGTGCCTTGCTGCCCGTACTGTCATTGGGAAAGGACACCGCAAGATTGAACCCAAAGCTAAGCACTTCTCCCATTGCAAGATAGATCAATCTAGTAGGCCAAACCAAATTGACAATTCGAGGAGACTTGCAAAGATAACCAATCATACATAAAAGAATTCAGATAATATTCATATATTGTTCATAGATAAACTTGATCATACACCCACAATTCATCGGTCTCAACAAACACACCGCAAAAGAAGATTACATCGGATAGATCTCCACAAGAGAGGGGGAGAACTTTGTATTGAGATCCAAAAGGAGAGAATAAGCCATCTAGCTAATAAGTATGGACCCGTAGGTCTAAGGTAAACTACTCACATTTCATCGGAAGGGCTATGGTGTTGATGTAGAAGCCCTCCGTGATCGATGCCCCCTCCGGCGAAGCTCCGGAACAGGCCCCAAGATGGGATCTCGTGGTTACAGAAAGTTACGGCGGTGGAATTAGGATTTTGGCTCCGTATCTGGTAGTTTGGGGGTACGTAGGTATATATAGGAGGAAGCAGTACGTCGGTGGAGCAACAGGGGGCCCACGAGGGTGGAGGGCACGCCTAGGGGTGTAGGCGTGCCCCCTACCTCGTGGCCTCCTGGTTGCTATCTTGACGCAGGGTCCAAGTCCTCTGGATCATGTTCGTTCTTAAAATCACGTTCCTGAAGGTTTCATTCTTTTTGGACTCCGTTTGATATTCTTTTTCTGCAAAACCCTAAAATAGGCAAAAAACAGCAATTCTGGGTTGGGCCTCCGGTTAATAGGTTAGTCCCAAAAATAATATAAAAGTGTATAATAAAGCCCAATAATGTCCAAAACAGAATATAATATAGCATGGAACAATCAAAAATTATAGATACGTTGGAGACGTATCAAGCATCCCCAAGCTTAATTCCTGCTCGTCCTCGAGTAGGTAAATGATAAAAACAGAATTTTTGATGTGGAATGCTACTTGGCATAATTTCAATGTAATTCTCTTAATTGTGGTATGAAAATTTAGATCTGAAAGATTCAAGATAAAAGTTTAATATTGACATATAAATAATAATACTTCAAGCATACTAACTAAGCAATTATGTCTCTTCAAAATAACATGGCCAAAGAAAGTTATCCCTACAAAATCATATAGTCTGGCTATGCTCCATCTTCACTACACAAAGTATTCAAATCATGCACAACCCCAATGACAAGCCAAGCAATTGTTTCATACTTTTAATGTTCTAAAACTTTTTCAATCTTCACGCAATACATGAGCGTGAGCCATGGACATAGCACCATAGGTGGAATAGAATGGTGGTTGTGGAGAAGACAAAAAGGGTGTAGCGACCCGACCTCAAATGGTCAAGTCTCTGTGCTCCAGTGTCATCCCTGGATCGGTAATGCTGACACACACAGTTCTTGAAGGATTTATAACAGAGTAGCAATCACACACTTATTACATAGAATGTCTCAAAAGAGAACTTATTACAATAAATATGGCGTAAGGCCATATAATACGATAACAGCGGAAGGCTTGGAAGATAAAGTGAGTCCATCAATTCCAATGGCATAGCTGAGCTGCACGGCAACGACCTAACGAACCTTACTCCTCATTTGAAAAGTCTGCAACATAATACGTTGCAGCCCGAAAACGGGTCAGCACATGGAATATGCTGGCAAAATAACATAGTAGAGCAAGAACTGACTAATGCTATCACTACATGCATATTTGGCTGGTGGAAAGCTCTATGGTTAAAGTTTTGCGAAAAGCCAATTTTTCCCTACAACAAAGGAATAGATTTTATTTAACAATCATGGTAGTAGAAACATCATTGAGAAGGTTCCTCCAACTCAATCCCAATTAGAAGTAATTATCAACCCAACAATATTAATTTAGAGTGATGAGATACATATGATAATCCAAGTACTAGATATTCAAGATGTCCATAACCGGGGACACGGCTAACCATGATTAGTTTGTACAATCTGCAGAGGTTTGTGCACTTTTCCCCACAAGACTCGATCTCCTTCGTTGGATTTCTCGCACTACATGGTGTTTGAGAAACGGATGACCGAGACACGGTCTTTCAGAAACATTAGCTCTAACCCCGGGTAGACCATACCAACCTACATCCCCTACATCTGCTAGCCTACCACTGAAAGAGGTCATGCAACTTACTCAACTATGCTAGAGCCCATAATAGCTTGTGGCTGCACACGGAAGTTTCTAGCATGAAATATCTCGATTCCCTTTGAGCCTGGGTGGCGGGCCTTAGGATTATCACACGGGTACTCCGGGATATCCTAGGACAACACTGGATTCTCCAGGTGCCCGACAAGCAATCCACCCAGATGTGTATTAAAGTTGCCACCTTAAGTTGAACCATTAATTAACAATCTCACATTTGTCATGGATTCACTCACCCAAACCACGTCTACGAGCATAGCATGGCAATATAAGCAATACGTAGAAGTAACTCCCAAGGGTTTGATAATAACAGGGCAATAGGTTCTACCTCATCAACTACTTCCCAATCCCACATGTTATCAAGTCCTAACCATGCAATGTTTCAGGGTTGAAACTAATGCATAAAAATTGGGTGATAAAGGGGTATGATCAAAGTGTTACTTGCCTTGCTGATGATCTGCAAAACCTAGAGACTTGTAGTAGCACGCTTCGCACTCCGGGTGTTCTATCGCAAACAAACAATAGCATACATAAGCAATCAAGCAAAGACGCACGGGTAAAACACGAATAAGAAGATCTAACCAGAGAGTTCAACTTAAGAACTCCGGTTTGCAAAAAGAATCAAATCAAACGGAGCAACGAAACTCAGACTGCGAAAGAAACAAGATCCGATTACTAAACTGGACTAAAGTCAAATTTTACAGTACCAAAATCTTGTTCAAGTTGGTTAAACGGAAAGAGGGCTTCGAGACGAAGATCTAGGCGCTTGAATCGCCTGATTTCGATAAACGAGCAAAAAGATAAACTAAAACGAAAATCAGATCAGAAATCGCGATCGAAAATAATCGCGGAAAATCCGAAAAAAGAAAAACTGACGAACAGGCTAACGAACGAATGTTCGCTGTCTGTGACTAACAAGTGAACACCGTTCGTTAAAATGAACGTACGGACGAATGTCCGCTAAGTAACTAAACCGAGAAAACCGGCGAACGTTCTAAGAAAACCGAAACAAGGGTTTTTTTTGAAAAACCAACGGTTTTACCTAAACCGAAAAAAAAACGGACGGCGAGATTCGAACTCCGACGCGGCTCCGGCGGCTTCCGGCGAGCGGGGTGGCGGCGCGGGCAGCGGCGGGGTGCGGGGGGGGCGGCGTGGGGTGGCTCAGCGGCGGCGTGCAGCGGCCTCAGCGCAGGGCGGCGGAGCGGCTAGCGGGCGACGGCGGCTGCGGCTTGGGGCTCCAGGGGGGCCCGGGTCGGCTTTTAAAGGGGGGAGGGTGGCTTGCGGGAGCGGGCGGGGAGGTGTGGTCGGCTCGGCCTCGGCGGGCGGCGTGCTGGTCGCGGTCTCCGCGAGGGAGATGACGGCACGGCGGCGGCTGGGCCAAATGGGCCTCGGCCCAGTTCGGTCCGGCGGGCTTCTCTTTTTTTTAAAAAAATAACGTTCCGACGAAAATAAATCCTAGAAACATAAATAAAAACTAAAAATGCCAAAACAAATTTTCACCGTCCAAATAAAATATTTAGAACAAGATGAACATTTTCTTGGCCCTAAAATGCAATTTTGAAAACATGCAATTTTTCTAATGCAAATAAAATTACAATAAAATCCGAATAAAAGCAAATATTTGATTTTAATATTTTCCTCCAATATTTCAATTCTTTTGGAGAAGTCATATTATCTCCTCTCATATATTTTAACATGAAATATTTTTGGAGAGAAAAATAATTAAAACCAAAAATCCTCATTTCTATATTTGATAAAATTCAAATATGAGAACAGTGAAATCCCCAACTCAAAAGATATAAGTGAAGCACTAGAGCAAAAACTATATAACTCAAAAGATATAAGTGAAGCACATAGAGTATTCTAATAATTTCCGAATCATGTGTGTCTCTCTCAAAAAGGTGCGTGCATCAAGGACGATTGTGGAAAGTTAACAAATAAAGACTCAAATAATACAAGACGCTCAAGCAAAACACATATCATGTGGTAAATAAAAATATAGCTCCAAGTAAAGTTACCGATAGAAGTAGATGAAAGAGGGGATGCCTTCCGGGGCATCCCCAAGCTTTGGCTTTTGGGTGTCCTTAGATTACCTTGGGGGTTCCATGGGCATCCCCAAGCTTAGCCACTTGCCACTCCTTGTTCCATAATCCATCAAATATTTACCCAAAACTTGAAAACTTCACAACACAAAACTTAAAGTAGAAAATCTCGTGAGCTTCGTTAGCGAAAGAAAACAAAACACCACTCCAAGGTACTGTAATGAACTCATTCTTTATTTATATTGATGTTAAAACTACTGTATTCCAACTTCTCTATGGTTTATAAACTATTTTACTAGCCATGGATTCATCAAAATAAGCAAACAACACACGAAAAACAGATTCTGTCAAAAACAGAACAGTCTGTAGTAATCTGTATCTAACGCAAGATCTGGAACCCCAAAAATTCTAAAATAAATTGCTGTACGTGAGTAATTTATCTATTAATTGTATTCAAAAATAATTAACTAAATATCACTTTCCAAATAAAAATGGCAGCAGTTCTCGTGAGCGCTAAAGTTTCTGTTTTTTACAGCAAGTTTAACAAGACTTTCCCCAAGTCTTCCCAATGGTTCTACTTGGCACAAACACTAATTAAACACAAAAAACACAACCAAAACAGAGGCTAGATAAATTATTTATTACCAAACAGGAAAAAAAAAGCAAGTAATAAAAATAAAATTGGGTTGCCTCCCAACAAGCGCTATCGTTTAACGCCCCTAGCTAGGCATAAAAAGCAAGGATAGATCTAGGTGTTGCCATCTTTGGTAGGCAATCCATAAGTGGCTCTCATAATAGATTCATAAGGTAATTTAATTTTCTTTCTATGAAAGTGTTCCATGCCTTTCCTTAATGGAAATTGGAATCTAATATTTCCTTCCTTCATATCAATAATTGCACCAATCGTTCTAAGGAAAGGTCTACCAAGAATAATAGGACATGAAGGATTGCAATATATGTCAAGAACAATAAAATCTATGGGCACATAATTCCTATTTGCAACAATAATAACATCATTAATTTTTCCCATAGGTTTCTTAATAGTGGAATCTGCAAGGTGCAAGTTTAAAGAGCAATCATCAAAATCACGGAAACCTAACAAATCACACAAAGTCTTTGGAATCGTGGAAACACTAGCACCCAAATCACACAAAGCATAGCATTTATGATCTTTAATTTTAGTTTTAATAGTAGGTTCCCACTCATTATAATGTTTTCTAGGGATAGAAACTTCCAGCTCAAGTTTTTCTTCATAAGATTGCATCAAAGCATCAACGATATGTTTAGTAAAAGCTTTATTTTGGCTATAAGCATCAGGAGAATTTAGCACGGATTGCAACAAGGAAATACAATATATCAAAGACCAATTAGCATAATTAAATTTATTGAAATCCAAAATAGTGGGTTCATTAATATTTAAAGTTTTGACTTCTTCAATCCCACTTTTAACAATTTTAGCATCAAGATCCAAAGATTCCGAATTCTTCGAACGCCGTCTAGGTAAAGGTGGGTCATATTCAGTCCCATCATTATCAAGATTCATATTGCAAACAAAGATTTAATAGGGGACACATCAATAACTTTTAGATCTTCATCTTTATCTTCCATAAAAATTTCTGCCATCTTATTAACTAAGGTGGCTTGCTTATCCGAAACTTTAGCTATTAACTTCTCAAGATAAGCAATCTCAGATTTCAAACCATCAAATTCTTTAGTCATATCATCGAGCTCATTATTCATATAACCCATAAAACTTTTTTGTTCTTTGAGCTCATTTCTAAAAAACTATTATGCTCAAATTGTAAAACCATAAAACTCCTGACATTGCATTCGATCTCTTCAAACATTTTAAGGTGAGGATCGCTAAATCTAGGTAAAGCCATCATGACAAGCAAGCAATCCAACACACAAGCAAACAAGAAATAGGCAAAAAGAGGCAAATAGAGAAAGAGAGGGAGGATAGAGAGAGAGGGCGAATAAAACGGCAAGGGTGAAGTGGGGGAGAGGAAAACGAGAGGCAAATAATCTAATGCGGGAGATAAGGGTTGTGATGGGTACTTGGTATGTTGACTTTTGCATAGACCTCCCCGGCAACGGCGCCAGAAATCCTTCTTGCTACCTCTTGAACACTTGCGTTGGTTTTCCCTTGAAGAGGAAAGGGTGATGCAACAAAGTAGCGTAAGTATTTCCCTCGGTTTTTGAGAACCAAGGTATCAATCCAGTAGGTGGCCACGCACGAGTCCCTCGCACCTACACAAACAAATAAATCCTCGCAACCAACGTGATAAGGGGTTGTCAATCCCTACACGACCACTTACGAGAGTGAGATATGATAGATATGATAAGATAATATTTTTGGTATTTTTATGATAAAGATGCAAAGTAAAATAAAAGGCAATAAAAATTACTAAGTATTGGAAGATTAATATGATAGAAGATAGACCCCGGGGCCATAGGTTTCACTAGTGGCTTCTCTCGAGAGCATAAGTATTCACGGTGGGTAAACAAATTACTGTTGAGCAATTGACAGAATTGAACATAGTTATGAGAATATCTAGGTATGATCATGTATATAGGCATCACGTCCGAGACAAGTAGACCGACTCCTGCCTGCATCTACTACTATTACTTCACACATCGATCGCTATCCAGCTTGCATCTAGAGTATTAAGTTCAAGAGAACAGAGTAACGCTTTAAGCAAGATGACATGATGTAGAGGGATAAACTCATGCAATATGATGAAAACCCCATCTTGTTATCCTTGATGGCAACAATACAATACGTGCCTTGCTGCCCCTACTGTCACTGGGAAAGGACACCGCAAGATTGAACCCAAAGCTAAGCACTTCTCCCATTGCAAGAAAGATCAATCTAGTAGGCCAAACCAAACTGATAATTCGAAGAGACTTGAAAGATAACCAATCATACATAAAAGAGTTTAGAGAAGATTCAAATATTGTTCATAGATAAACTTGATCATAAACCCACAATTCATCTTTGTCAACAAACACACCGCAAAAGAAGATTACATCGAATAGATCTCCACAAGAGAGGGGGAGAACTTTGTATTGAGATCCAAAAAGAGAGAAGAAGCCATCTAGCTAATAACTATGGACCCGTAGGTCTGAGGTAAACTACTCACACTTCATCGGAAGGGCTATGGTGTTGATGTAGAAGCCCTCCGTGATCGATGCCCCCTCCGGTGGAGCTCCGGAACAGGCCCCCCGATGGGATCTCGTGGATACAGAAAGTTATGGTGGTGGAATTAGGGTTTTGTCTCCGTATCTAGTAGTTTGGGGGTACGTAGGTATATATAGGAGGAAGGAGTACGTCGGTGGATCAACAGGGGGCCCACGAGGGTGGAGGGCGGGCCCAGGGGGTAGGCGCGCCCCCCTACCTCGTGGCCTCCTGGTTGATGTCTTGACGTAGGGTCCAAGTCCTCTGGATCATGTTCGTTCCGAAAATCACGTTCCCGAAGGTTTCATTCCGCTTGGAATCCGTTTGATATTCTTTTTTTGCGAAACCCTAAAATAGGCAAAAAAACAGCAATTCTGGGTTGGGCCTCCGGTTAATAGGTTAGTCCCAAAAATGATATAAAAGTGTATAATAAAGCCCAATAATGTCCAAAACAGAATATAATATAGCATGGAACAATCAAAAATTATAGATACATTGGAGACATATCACGGGCCTATCAAGCCTCCGGAGCCGCCTGGCCCATGAGGAGCGGACCTCTACGGCATGCTTCTACAGCTACCTCGACCCCTCTTCAGCACCAGCGCCAGGTGAATTTTGTTTTGCTCAATTGAGGGCGCCCCTCGGGCTGCATTATCCTCAGGCTGCTAAGGGTCCACCCCTGCAGCTGCGTTGTTTCATTCATGTACCTTGAACTAGTTATGCTTTCATGAGTTACTGTGGCTGTTAACCCTGCGCTTGATATCGTATCACTTCTGGAGTCACCCCCCGTGGGCTTCGCGCATTGCCATCTCTCTGCTAGAACGTCCCACGAGAGGGGGCTACCGGCACGGTGCCTGTGCTTGGGTCCGTCCCTGCAGCGCTGATAAATCTAGTAGACTGAGCTCTGGCTTGCGGGGCGGTCCCGCGCACGTCACCTCACCAGGTCCTTAGTGCCTCTGTCTTCTCATGGAACGATCATGAGCAGATTATCAAGCATGCGCCGCCCCTTTGTGTCTTGTAGCTGGCTAATACGCATGAATCTTAGGAGACAGGCGCTCGAGTGGCCTTGACGACATCGCGCCGCCTCAGGAAGGCCCGCCTCGATCAGGCAGCGGTTTTGTTTGTGAAAGGCTAAGTAAAGTCATTTTGTACGCCACATGTCGCTGGTCAAGGCCCTTTTCCTTGGCGCCCCGCAAGATGAACTTCTCCTTCTCATGCAAGCCGTTTGCACGTTAAAAGGGGGGCTCTTGAGCATCGCGCCTCAGGAGCGCCAATTGGCTCTCGGGCCCTCACCTCCTGGCCTTGTCCCAGGCATCGCAGCCTGACATACCAGCGGCGGCTGAGCTGGCCCGAGGGCTGGGTCCTAAGGACGTAGAGCACCTTCGTCACCAAGAAAATGAGAGGTAAACCCCGTGCAGGAGAATGGGAAGTTGGGCGCGGCCCGGCCATGCTGGCACCGCTTGAAATATTAAAGAACGACAGTCCTTTCACGCACCCTTAGCGGGACTTGCCTTGATTTGTTTCAGAGCAGAGGCGGAGGACCAGGCTCCAGGAAAGCGCACCCTCACGACGCAAGAACCCTTCGCGAGCCACAAGCACCCTGAAGCTAAGTCACCTTCTCCGCGCCAAGCATGAGCTTTACTGATAACACCGGACCCCTATTTCCGCAATCTCGATTGGACAAAATTCCATTTTTCTCACTCAAGAGCTGCTTGCGCTTCAAGGGGGGACTCTTGAGCATCACGCCTCAGGAGCTCCTACCGGACCTTGGGTCGCTCACCTCCTCGCCTTGCACACGGCATCGCGACCTGGCATACCAGCGACGGCAGAAACCTACCTGGGGACTAGGTCCCGACGACGCAGAGCACTAAGCTACTGAGAAGGAAAAAGGGGGCTCGAGCCCAAGTGAGAAACGCCAACACGACTTGAAAATTCGGATAAAACATTAAAATAAAGGCGCAAGCGTGCAGTTCCTTACACGCTCCCCCATGCCCCTTCATGTTTTTTATGAAGGAAATAAAAGAATAAAAGAAACAGCGTCCCGGAGGCCACAACTCCTGAGGCAGACTCCGACGCTACCGGCGCTCAGTCGGAATCCTCCTCCACCTTGACGTCGTGGCACGGCGGCTCGTCGTAGTCGTCATCGCTCGAGCTCCCCCCGAAGGAAGCGCTGTCACTGTTGGAGACGTCGTGGCCGTCGCCAAGGGCTATTTCACCACCGAGGATGTCACTGCCATGACGGTCGTCGTCGTCGGAGGGGTGGTCGACGCCGCTGTTGTCGCTCTCCGAGCAGCATCCCAGGCGTACACTGTGTTCCACAAAGATCTTGACGAAGAGTGTAGTCGCCCCGTCATACTTGAAGTGGAGGGTGTGCCTCCCCTTTGATACGTCTACAATGTATCTAATTTATGAAGTATTCATGCTGTTATATTATCATTCTTGGATGTTTTACAATCATTTTATAGCAATTTTATATCATTTTTTGGGACTAACCTATTGATCCAGTACCCAGTGCCAGTTGCTGTTTTTTTGCTTGTTTTTTACATCGCAAGAAATCAATATCAAACGGAGTCCAGACACTGTGGAACTTTTTGTGGATTTTTTATGGACCAGAAGACCACCAGTGGACCAGAGCAGCACCTAGGGGGTGCCCCAGGGCGGGCACAACCCACCAAGGTGCGCCTGGGGGTTGTGCCCACCTCGGTGCCCTCCTGCACCCCCTCTTCGCCCTATAAATTCCCAAATATTCCAAAAACCCTAAGGGTAACCTAGATCAGAAGTTCCGCCACCGTAGGCCTCTGTAGCCACCAAAAACCAATCTAGATCCCATTCCGGCACCCTGCCGGAGGGGGAATCATCTCCGGTGGCCATCTTCATCATCCCGGCGGCCACCGTGATGAGGAGGGAGTAGTCCACTCTCGAGGCTGAGGGTTTGTACCAGTAGCTATGTGTTTAATCTCTCTCTCTCTCTCATGTTCTTGAGATGTCACGATCTTGATGTATCACGGGCTTTGTTAATATAGTCGGATCATATGATGTTTTACCCTCTCTATCTTGTGATGAATTGAGTTTTCCCTTTGACATTTCGTTTTATTGGATTGAATACTTTTTGGGTTTGAGAACACTTTATGTATGTCTTGCATATGAATACTCGTGGTGAAAATGGGGTATCATATTGATTCACTGGATATGTGTTTTAGCACTCAACTTGCGGATTCCCGTGGTGACATTGGGCTAATCTATGAATAGGGGTTGATGCATGTTCTCGTCTTTTGTTTCTCCGGTAGAAATCTTGGGACACTCTTTGAAGTTCTTTGTGTTGGATTGAGTATTATGAATCTGAAAATATTTGGTGTTATTTTAGTACGAACTCTTGGATAGATCGATTGGAAAGAATAGCTTCGAGGTGGTTTCGTACCTGATGCGGAGCATCCTATGGACATCACCATGTCAAGAGTCCGTTTGGCAAGTGACACGTGCGACATATACTTCACATACATAAAGGTGAATCATCTCCTTTACACGTGCTCACTTGACCCCTTCGAGGATGGTATACTACTTGACACCCCTCTCATGTGCATGCATAGGTATTGTTGGAACACTACGGACGGCGAGGAGGAGTGCAAGCGCCAAGGAACAACTACACCATCTGCAAGGGAAGCATGGAAGCGACGACAGAAGAAGACGGAGACAGCTTCCAGGACCCGGACATCCGGCCCCTGGACGTGTCACCAGCAGCAAGGAGCCAGCGGCCAAGTCTATAGGGCCCGGACATCCGACGCGTCCCGAGCCCCCGGACATCCGGCCTCCAACCCGGAAATCCAGACCCCGCCATTCCAGAGAGCAACAAGGTTGGACCCTACCAGCCCAGACATCCGGCCCTAGCGCCCGGACATCCGGCCCGACGCCCGGACATCCGCCCCCTTCCTGCGTGCAGCGCATCTGGGCCATGGCCCATGTACCCCTTCGCCCCTTAGACTATATATAATCCCCCTCCACCTACATTTTAGGGTTAGTGTTGTGATAGGTCATTTGACAGATAGAGCTACGCTCATCATATCGGATCTACTCCACGAGAGAGACCGCGACCTCTATGGAGAAGAACCCTTTGGATTCAAGCCCCCTTTCTAAGGGAAGATCCCCCCCCCCCCCCCCCCCGTGGATTCAAGACCTCCTCACGGAGAAGACCGATTACCTGTTGTATCGTTCGTTGTTGACTTTGGATCTTGTATCTCCCTTTGTGTTCATGGATCTAGCGCATGTGTGATCATTCTTGTTGGTTTGAGTGTTCTCTTGTGTTCCCCTCGTGATTTTCCCTTGGTTTCCCTCCTCGTGTTCTTCATGTTCATCATGGGATTCGCTCCTTTCGTGAAAGATCGGGCCACTAGGGTTCTACCCTACATCATCTTGGTATCAGAGCTACGTTGATCACGATTTCGGAGCCTCCCTGTTGTGTTTTCTAGCCTAATTTTGTTGATTTTGTCCTAAATTCGAAAATTCCCCACAAAAATAGCCCCAATTTTTTTGTGATTTGTTGGTTTGACAAAGTTTTGTTAATTTTGCTTGGTTTCGAGTGGATCTAGCATATCCCCAATTTTCTGCACTTCCCATCCACAAAATCCATCAAATTTTGCCCTTGGAATCATCAATTTCTGCCCCCAATTCGAAAATTTCCGCCCCAAACGAGATCTGGATTCGTCGAGCCGGACATCCAGGCCATCGGGCCCATTCGGGTTCCCCGGCTGGACATCCGGCTCCTGGAGCACCAAATCTGCTCAGTTCTGGACAGACAGCCCCGGAAATCCAGGCTCCACCCCGGACATCCGGCCCCTGGGATTTCAGCCTTCTCTGTTTCACCGTTTTGTCCATAACTAATTCATCCGGAGTCCGATTTTCGTGTTCTTTAGCTCGTTAAAAAGCTCTTGACATCCCCCTTCCCACAAAAATACCACAAAAATCTTTTGACTCCATCAAAGTTTGTTAATTTTGGCATATTTGCCTAGGACTTCCACCACACCATCCGCTACACCACCACCGACTTCCGCAACCTAACCAATTTTGTTCCCCATCGCATTAGTTGTTGCTTGAGGAGTGATTTGAGTCTCCTAAGGTGTTTAGGCTACTTAGGGACGGTTGCTTCTTCATCAACCACCACCACTTCTGCATAGGCTTACCAACCATACACTCCCGCCACCCCGACCTAACCCAATTTTGTTTGTGTTGTGAGTTGTGTCTCCTAAGGTGTTTCCGCTACTTAGGGACCGTGCTTCCAACTCTGACGCCGTGTATAGCCCACCTTACCCACCATTTCCGCATTGCATAATCCACAACCCATCATTGCCATTCTGCAATCCCATTGAGCTTCCACAACCACCATCACATTCCCGCTACCACCATTTGACATTTGAGATTTTGAGTTTGCGGTTTTTCCGTTTCCTAAGGTGTTTCGGCTACTTATGGACGAGTCTCCATCATCTTGATATCTCCATCAAGATCACCGCCACTCATCATCGCCAAGGATGGTAACCTCCATATCATCTCGGTATCGTGGTATCCCTCCATTGTATATTCCCTTGCCATTGCATTGTTAACCCCTAGCCCATTTTGCGTTACTTGCCTATCGAGACTAGCCATTTGAGTATTGCCGGCAACGTTACTTGTGCACATTAGTGATCGACACCATACATTGCATACATACTATATCATATTGGTATCATCATATCATCTCTTGTGCCTTAAGTTTGTTCCCGCATATACACAATTGCTATCTTGGTTTGTGCATTGTGCAAAAGTGGCCATACAAAAAAAGACTAAGCTTTTAAACAAGGAAAAAGAGTGAACAAAGAGCTTGTAAGCAAGTGCCATAGCATCATACCAGGTTGTCATATCTGATCATCTTGGATCATACCACCGAAACATCATACATAACATACTTGGGATAGAAGTCGTTGCATTTTTGTCTCCTATAGGTTGTGCACAAGTGTCATATACACCTATTGAAAAATCGTGCTAGCGTCTCTCTAGAGTTGTGCAACAAGAGCATTTTCCGTGGATTCCACATTTTGAGCTCATTCCTTGGTTGCACGACCCCATTTATCTATCTGTGTGTGTTTCCGTGTGCCAGTCATTGCTATTGGTCTACTTGTTACACTTGTGAATTTGTGAATCTCTTTCAAAATTATTGACTCTTGCTAACATTTTACATCAAATTTTTGTGCCACTATCCTCATCGAGCTCCACCATAAGCCTTATTTGTGTAGGTGTGAGAACCCGACAAGAATTGGTACCAATTGTGCTATTTCCTTGTCCACATTGGAGTGATCATTGATCCACTTTCAACTTCGGTCAAGGTACATTTGGTATCCGTTCTTCTCTTTCTACCACTCACATTTTTCTCTTGGAGTGATAGATAGGCAAGGAATTTCATCTTCGGTCTACAACAACAACGACGAGTTCGATGCCACGAACAACTCCAACGACGCCAAGATGCAAGCTCAAATGGAGGAGATCAAAGCACTCATCAAGTCCTACAAGCGGTCTTCCTCATCTTCGAGAAGACGCTCAAGAGCACATGTCTCCGAGCTACCATCTCCGGCAAGGTCACATCGGCATCGACACCATCACCACCATGAACGTGAAGGTTAAGAGCTCAACACCAACAACCACTCACCGACTTCACCATCTCCCTTGGCATCTTTGCCAAGCGACTTCAAGGCATCTTCTCCTTCGGATATATGACATCTTCGCCAACAAGCACCTCAAGACTACGCTCAAGAGAAGCTCCCCAAGCTCAAGTCCACGACTTCCACGAGTTACTACGACCTCGACATCGACCACACAATTCCTTTTTATGGGACTCAAGAACCCGAGGAGTATCTCGAGTGGGAGAGTTTGATGGACGACTACCTCAAGCTACATCAAGTTCCTCCCGAAGATCAAGTGAAGTGCGCCACAAGAAACTTCCACGACTACGCGTCTACATGGTGGCTTCACGCACCTTCGGAGAGCTACGACATGAGTTGGCCCAAGACGAAGAGAGCTTTGCATCGAGAGTTCGTGCCTCCAACCTACACGGAACAACTTCTACGCCAATTGGAGAACACCACCCAAGGATCCAATTCCATCGATGAGTACTTCAAGGAGATGAAGATTGCCTTGCGAGGAGCCAGCATGGATGACCCCATTTCGATGAAGTTCCACTTCATGATGGGATTACACAATGACATCTCCAAGACGATCTTCCTTGAGAACTACAAGTCCCTCGACGACGACTACATTGGTGCTCTCAAGGCGGAACAAGAACTCATGAAGGCCAAAGCTTCTCCAACCCAAGCTCACTTCACGACGACCAAGCTCCATGAGAACGAGCATGAGGCTAGTACCACCATGATGTCCAAGCACGACGAGCTCCAAGAAGATGCTCCCAAGTTTGACTTCACCGCCATCCCTCTTTGTAGCATTGATGATGCCGAGTCCTCCATGACTCTTTTTCAATACGGTGCGGCGACGAGTACGACTACAGAGACCCTCAAGGACCAAGCTTTGGAGGCAAGCGACAAGGTGGCGAGCAAGGATGATGCTTCCATCTTAGGAGGCGAGAGTGATGATGTGCCATTTTCGGCTTTCATCCACGGCGACGACGATGAGATGGTTGAGCATGGGATTTTCCCTTCGACCACGGCGACGTATGATGACTTGAGTGACTTTTGCCACCATATTGAGAGTGAGAGTGACTTCACCACTAGCCCTATATATGATGTGTTACCCCAATTCCCATGTGAGGAGAGCCACAACCTCCACCACTTGAGTGAGATGACTGACTCCACCATACGTGAGATTGAGTGCACCTATTTTGAGGGAGTGAGTGAACCACCACATAGAGAGAGTGAGATAGTTGATAGGTCATGTGAGGCCACTTTCAACACTAACGACTTGACCTCTACCTTTATTGTGTCTTCTCATTTGGTGCTAGGTCCCATATATGATGACGCGCTAATTCACAACGACTTCTTCCTCCCTTTGGACAAGACGATGGCCATGGTGGAATATGATGCACCCCCACATGGTTCCATCAAGATGAAGATGACCACCATTTGGTCTTACCCACCTCACCTACACCACTAGAGTGGAATGAACAAGGTAACATAGGTGAAGGTGATGCTCTAGTCCCACTAGTGGACATTCTTGACATTGATTGCTTGCATGATGTTGATCAACCTATTTCCATGCTTCATGCTAGTGTGACCTCCGCATGCGATGATTTTCCCATTTATGATGAGTATGGTGATTGCCATGTGGAGTCTATTAGTTGTGATGCCATGTTACATAGGATTTCTTGTGCTAATTCTCTCGGTCACATCATGTTTGCCAATTCGCTTGACTTGTCATATGCTATGCATGAGATGGACCACATGTCATATTTGCAATTAAGATTAACCCAATTTCCACATATGGCATAGATGACAAGCTCATGGTTATTGGCACTTGTTTCTCTTGTGATGATATTGACATGCTACCTTTGCATCATTTATCTCATATGCCATGCCATGACCACCTAGCTTCGGATATGCATTGTTTTGGATATTGTCCATTTTCTCCGTATGATGTTTCAAATATTACACATGAGGAGACGCCCATAGTTTCCTCATACATTTTAGGAGATTTTGATCACTCCCATCCATTGCATGATCCTTATACTTGTATGCTCAATTTGCATCCTCGTCGTTTATACACAATAACTATTCTTTCATGATGGATGACATTTTCTTATACCATGCATCAAATTTCTTTGAGTGATGCTTATCTTGTACTAACTCTCATGTGCATGTACACATCATGATGGATGATGTGTACATTTACCACACACACACAATCTCTTTCGTTTGTGTCTCCTTTGTGTAGGTACCCACTAATTCTTGTCAACCTCGCAATCCCACGAGTTGACAAAACAAGCTCTAGAGAGCAACGATAACTTGGGATCCCATGGAGTGTCTTTCCCACCGCTCTCTTCGCGCATGTCTTCTACATGACCCTCACTTGGCTATGGGTTATTGTCCATTACATATTATATGCCCATCTTGCCATGTTCACTTTGCATGATATGCTCATTCCTATGCCTTTGCCATGCATTTGTGACCCATGCTTTGCATTACACATGATGATTGATTCTAGTACTTCTATGTGTATTTGCAAGATTGGTGGAGATATCACTTATTATTGCCATGTTTGCTTTGTGCCCCATGCCTATGATTATACTATGATCTTGCTTTGTGTCGTGCTTGCGATATGTCATGTGCATTGCATATGCCTATTATTTACTCACATGACATCATTGCCATGATTTCCTCTAGTGTGTTGCATCTTCGCTCCACTAGTTTGCACGACATGATTGTTATTGCTTCTTGTCATATCTCTCCATATGTTGCCTCTCTCATGCTAGATGATTTGCCATGTATTGAGTGCAATTATGCCTTTAGTCTTGATAATGAGTTTGCCCCCATAGCATTCTCACATATATTTGGAGATTTTGGCATATTCCTTATGAAGCATGCTTGTCTTACCTCTTTGCACCATATACCTAGTGCCATGAATATTGCCATTGTTGCATCATATTCTTCATGCACTTGTGCTTCTAATGGTTATGTGCAAGAGAAGAGAACCATCATGATGGATGATGTGTTTATCTACCATGCGCATACGTTCTTTCTTTTGTTGTGTGCATGTGTAGGATACTTGGTCTTCGTGTCAACTTCCACGTCACGTGAGTTGACAATCCGAGCTCTTGAGAGCGAACCACCTTCTACCACGACGATTCTACATCGCACTTGCTTGTACTTCGGCATTGTGAAGGACGCACAAGAACATGCTTTCAAGGTGATATCCTTATCTTTTGTGAACCCCCAAACCATGAGCATGCATATTGTGGATCATACTACTTGTGTTGCTTGCACCATGCGACTTATTTGTCATCTTGGACCCCTTGCTTGCACACATGTTAGAGATCTTGCTTCCACTTGTCATTTTCACAATTCCATGCATCATGATATATATGCCTTGTGTGTTGCATCCAATTCTTGGATTACTTGCTCCTATCACATGTTTGGTTGCAACAATGTCATCACTTCACATATGCCATGTGTGGGGACCCCGACTCATGAGTCGTGATCACCGAATGCACATGTACAGTGATCCCAGAGATCAATGCTCACTGAACACACAGAAGCTGAATAACAAGAGTCTTACATCCATACATATCGTCTTACACAAATTATGACCATTATGGTCAAGTCTTACATAGATAAAGCCACATGGGCTGAATACCAAATAAACTTAAGCAGCGGAAATTCTTCGTCGATAAGTAGAACCCATGCCATCTTCCTTAACTCTACAGGCATTCTGACTGGGAAACGACCTAGTTCGCATGTTCATCTGCAAAGAACTCTTCTTCGAACTCCTGTTCTTCCATGCCTGGCCGATTAAATAACCAGTGGCAAGCCAATGAGTACTTTGAATGTACTTGCAAGCAACCCACGTTTTGGTTCAAAGTACAACAATGCATGATATAGGTAATTTTTTGCGGAAAGCTAGTTTTTGAGTGCTATGACATGTTCAACCATGTGTAAGACATGCATCAGGAGAATTCAATTAACCACGAGGATAGGTTACAGATATCAACATAAATAGAGTGGGCATCAACCCAACTCAATCATGTCAAGTCCTTTGACTTGACCCACATAGATCTTCCCACTTATCCAAACACACACACTGGTTGGTAACATGTGGATATAGCCCAAGAGCGGTTACCCAACTGTCCTTGGCTGTGGACACGGCTATTCGAATAGTTTTACACTCTGCAAAGGTTGCGCACTTTACCCACAAGATCCGGGGAGCTTCCGTGTCATCCACGACCCGCGGTACCTCAAGTACCCGGGGTAAGCACCCGATCACTATCTTTCCCTAGACGACACTAACAAGGAGTCCACTTGTTGTTCCGTATCCTCACGATGTACATCATACGAGGCTCACTCGAGATTGTATCACCCGAGAGGGGACACAACGGTGTATCCGGTGCCCTGTGAAAACAGTCATGGCCGCCCTACCTAGCACGACCCCATCCCGAGAGAGCGCACCAACAACTCTCCTGTCACTAGTAATGCGGGCTCCAAGCTAGTATCGGCCTAGGTAATCAATAATGCCCTTTCCCATACAAGGGTAGAGTGGTTGCGCATGTAAGGTTGGAATAACGGTCGCAACTTAAACCAATCCGTTTTGAAAATCAGCACCCACACTTGCCTCGGTACACCACTTCGTCATCAAGTGGTTACCCAACTCATCATCTCCCTCGGGCATAAGCGGCACCTGACGGGGTTTTCAAAAAGTCCTTGAAAATACTTTATCTCCATCACCATGCATATTCCCGTCCCTTTTTGCGTAGCAACTACTTTAGCATCCTATCTACTCCCACTGTCATAACCCTCATAAGAAGGTAGGGTCATGCACAATGCAAGTATCAACAAGGAGGAAATGGAGGCAACCCACCAAAGTGGCTACCATCTCATCATGATTCCGATGCAACAATAATAAAGTGCTATATGAAATGCATAAAAAGGGTTTCATAGACATGGTCAAAGGGCTGCTTGCCTAGCTCAACAAAGTCTTCTGGGTCTTCAAAGTCTTCTGGTCCAACTCCTTCATCAGCAACGCAATCTATCGTCGCAAAATAATAACAAGAAAAATAAGGCAATAATAAAACAGAAAAACCAAAGTGCTCAGAAAATATCAACTCATTTTTTTAAATACTAGGTTGAAAACTAAGAAGGTGAAAATTCCTAGTTTTGGATTTGGAGTAGCAGAATAGGAGAAATGGATTTACAAAGGAATATTTAAATGCTTAAAATCACATTTAAATATTTACAATGAAGAAAAGGTTGTTGGATTTGAATGAAAATTGCACCATTAAATAGGTTGCAATACTTTAGGAATTTAGGAACTGGAATCAATTTATTTGGACATATATTTTATCCTATGGAATTCTTGGAAAAGTGATAGAAAAAGAAAAAGAAAAGGGCTCTGTGCCTGCTGGGCCAGAACAGGCGCAGCGCAGCAGGCCCAGCCAGAGAGGCGACCCGGCGCACTGGTGCACGCGCGTGCCAGATTTAAACCTGACGGGCGGGGCCCAGGCATCAGGACGTGAGGCTAACGGACGGGCCCCACGGCCGTCGTCGTCAACCCTGGGTTAGAGAGGGCGGCGAGCTCACTGGCGTCGACGCAGGGCACGGCGAGGTCGGGCGAGGGCACGGCTGGGCTCAGCGTCGTGTCGCCGTTCGGGTGGAGGTGGAGTTGGACACCGGAGCAGCCTGGTTCGCCGGTGACGAGGTCACGCGGCGGAGGTGCTTCGGGCGTCGATGGTTTTGACCGTTCCCGGCTGCAAAAGAGTGGGGAAAGAGAGGGGAAGGGATCAGTGGTGCTGCGTGGTTCCAGATCGAGAGAGAACGGGGGCGGAGGAGGCCTGTACCGCGCGAACGCCGACGAGCCGAGGCGGCGGAGCTCAAGCTTGATCTCGAGCTCGAGCGGCTCTGGGGACAAATGGGTGGTGCGGGAGGTGGATTAGGAGTGTGGGGGAGCGACAGGGAGTGATAGAGAGGCTCGGGGTCGCCTTTTATAGGCTGGCCGAGGTCCACCGTAGGCGCGGCCTACGGGTGCCCGCGGGATCGGCTCGGGTGTCCGTTAGAGAGGGAATGGAGGGCTCGGGGGTGTTCGTGAGAGTGGTCTAGGGTGCTAGGGAGAGAGAGGAGGAGCGGGGCGAGCTGCAGGTGGGCCACAGGAGCGGCGCGAGCATTGGCCGAACGGGGCGGCGTTCTGGCACGAGCTGCAGGAGAGAGAGGAGGGCGCGGGAGCAAGTGGGCGGCCTGCTGGCGTGGAGCGGACGTCGAGGGGCATCAACTGGCGCGCGGGGGAGGCTCGAGGTGGCCGGGAGGCACGGCCTCAACGGTCGGGTGCCCTGCCAGGCGCTCCAGAGCGAGACTTTGGCCGGCATCCGTGGCTTTCCCGCGTCCGCGTGCGTCCACTTGCGTTTGGCAGCTGAAGGGGGCATGGGCTAAAGCTGGGGAGTGCCTTGGATGCTCTGGAAGGCTGAGAGGAGAGAGGGAGGCTGAGAGAGAGAGAGGAATCCACTGTCCAGAGAAGAAAAATGGGGTTCTCGCCCCTTCATCATTGCTTCATCGGGCAGCAAAGCACACAGGTGCTAGAGGGGGACTAGGAGGGGTCGTGGTAGAAAGTTGAGCCTACGGAGATTAGTGGAAGAGGCCAAAAATGGGATTTTTGTAAAGTGGCAGAAGGTGTTTGATGCTGGTTTGGGCAAGTAGATGGTTTCCATTTGCCATGAGACTCCACAGGGTGGAATGACACATATAATTAGGGTCTTCCACCAGTTTTGAGATTATTTGGGCAAAGTTGCCAATGCAACTTCTGTAAACCCTAGAAATTAGCAGAAATGAACTTGTGCAGATCTAATTGATCAAATCATTTCTCCTTGATGCACCACTTGGTGTAGTGGCCTCATTTGGTCATATGAACATGATCACAAAAGTTGGGGTCAAGGAGAGAAAGTTGGTAGTACAAAGTTATTCAAATTTGATTCTGGTCAGAGAGGGTTTTGGTGCATTTTGGTGAACCAAACTGACCTTAATTGAGATGAGGATTTGCAAGGTGACCACAATATGCATTTGTGACTTGCTGGATTTTCCTTGGATTTTTATGAAAATATTTCCTGTAGAAATATTTCAAATCCTTGAAATGGGCATAAATAGTTTTGGGAGGTTTTGTCCAATATTTTTAACATGACCATGTGTTGAAACTCTTATATATGGAAAACATATGTCCACTGAGTTTCCCTGATTTTTGTCAAATATTTTTGAAACATTAAAATTATTTTTCCCTATTAAAGACCATTTCTGGACTTAAGAAAAAGCTTTTAAATAAAATAGGAAAATAACTGTTAAAATTATATTTTTGTGGTTTATGGGAATCCTATATCTAATAGGTTTCAAATATACTCTTTGAAATATTTTTCATACCCCAAATCAAGTACTTCTAGTGCAAACCTCAACTCAGGGGTTTTTGGAAAACTAAATTTTGAAAATACTATTTGGCCAAATTATTTTTGTAGGAAAATACTATACTGTACTATACACATGGCATGATCATTGGGCAGAAGTTTGGGGCAAGGAGATGAAGTACAGAAGGTGGAGTAGTTGACTTTAAAGAGCACTTGAAAAATCACTCCGAGAAAACCAACTCCAAAATAGAAGCCAAATAATGCAAAAGTTTTTGTTGGTCCAATATTTCATGCTTTAATAATGAAACTGACATGTTACAAAATGCAGGGTGTGACAGACCTACCCCCCTTATAAGAATCTCGTCCCCGAGATTCCTAAACTAGGCTTTAACGAGATATGGAAACTCGGATCTAAGGTAGTCTTCACGTTCCCAGGTTGCTTCTGCTTCAGTGTGGTTGCTCCACTGGACCTTGAAGTACTTGATGGTGCGGCTTCGAGTGTGTCGCTCAGCCTCATCCAAAATGCAGATGGGCCTCTCACGGTAAGTCAAATCAGGTTGAAGGTCAATGGCTTGGTGATTGATGTCCTTGTAAAGATCAGGCTTGTCTGGAACCTGGAGACACTTCTAGAGTTGTGACACGTGGAATACATGGTGCACATCGGATAGTTCAGGTGGCAGTTCCAACTGGTAAGCCACTTCTCCTCGTCGGTCAGTGATCTTGGAGGGGCCGGTGTATCTTGGGGCGAGCTTTCCTTTGACATGGAAGCGCTGGGTTCCCTTGAGAGGTGTGACCCGGAGATAGACATGGTCTCCAACTCGAAAGTTCATGTCTCTACGACGTGAGTCAGTGTAGCTCTTCTGCCTTGACTTGGCAGTCTTCAAACGCTCTCTGACAAGTTGGACTTTCTCTTCTGCTTCACGGAGGATATCGGACCCAAAGACTAGTCCTTCTCCGGTCTCTGACCAATTGAGGGGTGTGCGGCACTTCCGTCCGTATAACACCTCAAATGGTGCCATCTGAAGGCTTGACTGATAACTGTTGTTGTAGGAGAACTCGGCGAAAGGGAGGCAATCTTCCCACCTAGCTCCATATGCTAAGACACAGGCTCGGAGCATGTCTTCGAGTATCTGATTCACTCGTTCTGTCTGACCTCCGGTCTGTGGGTGGAAAGCAGTGCTGAAGGACAACTTGGTCCCCATGGCCTCTTGGAACTTCTTCCAGAACCTTGAGGTAAACTGGGTTCCTCGGTCTGACACGATCTCCTTGGGAACACCATGAAGGCTTACGATTCTGGTGATGTAGAGGCTAGCTAGCTGGTTTCCCTTGTAAGTCGTTTTGACAGGAATGAAATGGGCTACTTTGGTCAAATGGTCGACTATGACCCAGATGGAGTCATGTCCCTTATTTGACCTGGGTAATCCAGTGATGAAGTCCATTCCGACTTTATCCCATTTCCATTCAGGCACCTTGAGAGGCTGTAACAATCCAGCGGGTCGCTGATGTTCAGCTTTGACCCTTTGGCATATGTCACACTTAGTGATGAAAGTGGCTATCTCTCTCTTCATGCCATGCCACCAGAATCTTTCCTTTAGGTCTTGATACATCTTGGTTCCTCTGGGGTGGATGGAATACGGGGTGTCATGAGCTTCTTGCAAGATCAAATTCTTGAGCTCAATCTTGTTGGGTATGCAAATGTGATTCCCAAACCACACAATTCCTTGCTCGTCTTCTGAGAATCCTAGGGCCTTGCCTGCCTTGATCTTCCTCTTGATGCCTTCAATACTTTCGTGTCCCTTCTAAGCTTCCTTAACATCATCTATCAAGGTAGGCCTAACTTCGAGGTTGGCCAAGAATCCTGGTGCAACCAGTTCCAACCCGAAGCTTTCAAGTTCTACATACAAGGCGGGTAGCCTGTCCTTAAGCATAGCATTCAGGGAACAAGCCTTTCTGCTTAATGCATCTGCTACCACATTAGCCTTTCCAGGGTGGTATTGAACACTAAGGTCATAATCCTTGTTCAACTCTAGCCATCTTCTTTGCCTCATGTTCAATTCCTTCTAAGTGAAAATATACTTCAGACTTTTGTGATCCGTGTATATCTCACACCGCTTCCCTAGGAGGTAATGTCGCCACGTTTTCAGGGCATGAACTACAGCTGCCAACTCGAGGTCATGAGTAGCACAGTTCTCTTCATGAGGCCATAGTTACCTTGAAAGATAAGCTACGACTCTGCCCTCTTGCATCAGAACACCTCCCAGTCTGGTTCTTGACGCATCACAATATATCACAAACTCCTTGTGTATATCTGGTGTGGCCAGCACTGGGGCGGTGGTCAGTCTCTTCTTCAGCTCCTGGAAGCTCTCTTCGCACTTCGGCGTCCATTCAAACTTCTTGTCCTTCTTCAAGAGCTGAGTCATGGGTCGGGCAATGTTTGAGAATCCTTCAACGAACTTGCGATAGTATCCTGCGAGTCCGAGGAAGCTCCTGACTTCCTTCACATTGCTTGGGGATTGCCATTCAGTCACGGCTTCAATCTTAGCGGGATCGACCGACAATCCTTTTTCGGTCAAAACATGACCCAAGAATCCAACCTCATGCAGCCAAAATTCGCACTTGCTGAACTTGGCGTATAGTTGGTGCTCTCGAAGCTTGTCTAGGACCATCCTCAAGTGTTGCTCGTGCTCTTCTTCTGTCTTCGAGAAGACAAGAATGTCATCAATGAAGACAACGACGAACTTGTCCAAATATTCCATGAAGACCTTATTAATGAGATACATGAAGTAAGCTGGGGCATTGGTCAATCCAAAGGACATGACCATGCACTCATACAGGCCATATCTGGTTAGAAATGCCGTCTTCGGAATATCTTGGGGTCTGATTTTCAGCTGGTAGTACCTAGATCTAAGGTCGATCTTGGAGAACACCTTGGCCCCATTGAGTTGATCGAACAGATCTTCAATCTTGGGAAGTGGATACTTGTTCTTGATTGTAACTTCATTGAGGGAACGATAGTCAATGCATAAGCGGATAGTACCGTCCTTCTTTGCCGCAAACAGAACGGGTGATCCCCAAGGGGAGGCACTAGGGCGGATAAATCCCTTCCTCAACTGCTCTTCCAGTTGCTTCTTCAACTCTGCTAACTCTTCCGATCCCATTCTATAAGGCTTCTTATAGATGGGTCCTGCTCTGGGTATGAGCTCGATGATGAACTCAATGTCCCGGTCAGGAGGCATTCCCAGTAGCTCATCAGGAAAGACATCAGGGTATTCGCATACTACCGGCACTTTCTCCAATCCAACTTCAGTCAGACAGTTGACTTGGTCGGCTTGAGCAGAGGAGGGGTTGGAGGCAAATTTAACTTCGACTCCTTGGTCATTGGTCACAGTGACAGTCCGGTTGGCACAATCTAACAAGCCTTGGTGCTTGATGAGCCAATCCATTCCTAAGATCACATCCAAGCCTTGCGATCTTAAGATGATAAGGTCCGCTAGGAAGTCTACCCCATTAATGACAATCCTGACTCCTTTACATCCTATCTTGGCTCTCATTTCTGCTCCGGGGGTTTGTACCACCATAGGGTTATTCAGGGGTGTAGGGGTCATGCCACTTTTGAATGCAAACTTTTGGGTGACAAATGAATGCGTGGCTCCAGAATCAAACAAGATAGTTGCAGGTGCTGAGTTGACAAGGAACGTGCCCAGCACGACGTCCGGGTCTTCCTGGGCTTCTTCTGCAGTGACATGATTCACACGACCCTTGCCATTGTTGGGCGGGTTGCGGGGAGCTTGGTTCCTTGGTGGCATTCCATGGCCTTGCCCTGGGTTCTGCGCATTGGGGCGCGGGGCGTCGGGCTTCTTGTTGGGGAAATACTTGGAGTAGTGTCCTGCCTGACCACATCCGAAGCAAGTGACTTGATTGGGGTTGCTGCTCTTGCTGGCATTGTTATTGGGGTTGTTGAAGGCTGGCCTGGGGTTGGCATACTGTTGAGGCTGATAGTTGGTGCGGGGTGCAAGGGCTCTTGGCTGCTGATAGGTTGGCTTGACCGGGGCTGGCTGCCACGGGCGAGGTTTCTGGTTGCTAGAGCTACCCTTGCTGATCATCTTGCGCTTACGGGTATCATCCAAAGCACGTCGCTTGTCCTCAAGCATGAGTGCCTTATTCACCAGATCAGGAAAGGTTGGGCAGTCACACACAACAAGCGAGTACTACAGAGTCTGGTTAAGGCCTTCCATGAAGGGCTCTCTTTTGGCAGCATCAGTGCTGACATCCTCAGGAGCATACCTAGACAGAACACTGAACTTCAACATGTACTCCTTGACAGTGCTACTTCCTTGCTTCAAGGCTCAGAACTCACGCTTCTTGATGGCCATGATTCCGGAAGGAATATGGGCCTTGCGGAATTCTGTCTTGAAGTCATTCCAAGTGATGTTTTGCCCAGCATGCATGACCTTGAATCCATCCCACCAAGCTCTGGCAGTTCCCCCGAGACAGTGGGCAGCATATGCCACCCTCTCACGGTCTTCAGTGCAGCCGACTAGTTCCAACAGATCCTCAATGGTGCGGACCCAGTCATCTGCATCCAGGGGTTCAGGAGACTCGATGAAGGTGGGTGGTGCATGCTTCTTGAACTCTGCCAACATGGAACGTCCATTGCTGTTCCCCACCGGTTGGCAGTTGACAGCCTGGGCAATCATCTGGAGGGCTGCAGTGTTGGCTTGGCGTTCCTCTCGGAAGGCTTGGAGAAGCTGAGCCATGTCCATGTTTGGAGGTGGTGGCGGTGGTGGAGCCTGCCCTTGGGTTTGGTCCTGACTAGCTCCTGCTCCGGCTTCTGCTGCTGAGTAGAGGCACCAGTACGTGTTACAACAGGCATCCTGTTGGAGCGGTCAAGGTCTCATGATTGGGAAAGATGAGGGAAAGCAGTATAGATGGAATGCCTAGTGAGGGGGTGGGCGTGACACAATTTTAAGTTAAGCAAGGGCCAGAAGGGCCAAACTCATGCATTAAGACCAAATGGGTGATGTAGTCGTTTACAAGTTCCCGAAGGAAAGCACGTCTTCCATTAAAACAAGTTGAAAGCAAACATAACACAACATGGTTTCATTTGAACCATTACATGGACTCGACTTCGCACAAGGGGTACACGACCTATCCTACCTTAAGGGTTGCGGACTGGCCTATCCTAGTCCCGAACGGTGTCTAAGTGGTGGAATGCTCGGTCGCGTAGTCTGGCTCCTCTGGGTCTTCCTCCTCATCTTCATCTGTCTCAGTATCTTCGTCACTTGAGGGAATGGGGGAGTGGAGGAGCTGAACACGGCGCTGCTTCGCCGGTGGCATCATGAAGAGGTTGCGATATTCCTTCGCCATCATACAGCGTGGCCGAGATGATCCCTTAGCATGCGTAGCCTGTGGGGGTCGCCCGCCTCGATAGGCAACAACGGGCTGTCCAGGGGGTGCACCATCCTTCTTGATCCTGTCCGCCTTTGTCTGAGCTAGGCAGAGGAGTTCCTTGGTCTCATGGAGTTCCCTCCGAAGCTCCATCGACTCCGAGGCCAAGTGCTGTGCCAGGCTATTAGTACACAAGCTGAAGTAGGTCTGGAAACGAAGGGGAAGCCCCTCGTCCATGGGTGGAGCTGGTGTGATGCTCTCGTCATCACCCTCCTTACGATAAGGCAGGTAACGAGTGGCTGGCTCACTTGCCATCCCTGGCAGAAGATCTCGAAGGTGAGTCAGCGCCCTGAGTGCAGCAATCTCAACGGCGAGGAGCAGGGTCGCCATCTGTGGTCCTTCAAAGAACCATCTTGTCGGAGGGTCGTTCGCCCTCACGACTACCTCCACGTGATACTCCTTCGTGGTGCTGTCGATCCAGTGCTCGTGATAGGAGAAGGTGGGGGCTCGAGTGAACTGGCACTTCTTGAGGCTGTCCTCAAGGAGCACGGGAAATCCAGTGGTCAGGAGGTCCTCGGGTACGACGGCCATCTACAAAGGTGGAAAGGGAAGGGTCAATAGAGGAGATACGACCCATGTTTGGGATATTACTAGAATGCGTAGGTATATAGGTAGTTTTGTAGATAGTCTCACTCTAACTAATGTCCATGCTAACTAAGGCTTCCTACAGTCAGGATGGCTCTGATACCAGCTCTGTGGGGACCCCGACTCAAGAGTCGTGATCACCGAATGCACGTGTACAGTGATCCCAGAGACCAATGCTCACTGAACACACAGAAGCTGAATAACAAGAGTCTTACATCCATACATATCGTCTTACACAAATTATGACCATTATGGTTAAGTCTTACATAGATAAAGCCACATGGGCTGAATACCAAATAAACTTAAGCAGCGGAAATTCTTCGTCGATAAGTAGAACCCATGCCATCTTCCTTAACCCTACAGGCATTCTGACTGGGAAACGATCTAGTTCGCATGTTCGTCTCCAAAGAACTCTTCTTCGAACTCCTGTTCTTCCATGCCTTGCCACTTAAATAACCAGTGGCAAGCCAATGAGTACTTTGAATGTACTCGCAAGCAACCCATGTTTTGGTTCAAAGTACAACAATGCATGATATAGGTAAATTTTTGCGGAAAGCTAGTTTTTGAGTGCTATGACATGTTCAACCACGTGTAAGACATGCATCAGGAGAATTCAATTAACCACGAGGACAGTTTACAGATATCAACATAAATAGAGTGGGCATCAACCCAACTCAATCATGTCAAGACCTTTGACTTGACCCACGTAGATCTTCCCACTTATCCAAACACACACACTGGTTGGTAACATGTGGACGTAGCCCAAGAGCGGTTACCCAACTGTCCTTGACCGTGGACACGGCTATTTGAATAGTTTTACACTCTGCAGAGGTTGCGCACTTTACCCACAAGATCCGGGGAGCTTCCGTGTCATCCACGACCCGCGGTACCTCAAGTACCCGGGGTAAGCACCCGATCACTATCTTTCCCTAGACGACACTAACAAGGAGACCACTCATTGTTCTGTATCCTCATGATGTACATCATATGAGGCTCACTCGAGATCGTATCACCCGAGAGGGGACACAATGGTGTATCCGGTGCCCTGTGAAAACAGTCATGGCCGCCCTACCTGGCACGACCCCGTCCCAAGAGAGCGAACCAACAACTCTCCTGTCACTAGTAATGCGGGCTCCAAGCTAGTATCGGCCTAGGTAATCAATAATGCCATTTCCCATACAAGGGTAGAGTGGTTGCGCATGTAAGGTTGGAATAAAGGTCGCAACTTAAACCAATCCGTTTTGAAAATCAACACCCACACTTGCCTCGGTACACCACTTCATCATCAAGTGGTTACCCAACTCATCATCTCCCTCGGGCATAAGCGGCACCTGACGGGGTTTTCGAAAAGTCCTTGAAAATACTTTGTCTCCATCACCATGCATATTCCCGTCCCTTTTTTGCATAGAAAATACTTTAGCATCCTATCTACTCCCACCGTCATAACCCTCATAAGAAGGTAGGGTCATGCACAATGCAAGTATCAACAAGGAGGAAATGGAGGTAACCCACCGAAGTGGCTACCATCTCATCATGATTCCGATGCAACAATAATAAAGTGCTATATGAAATGCATAAAAAGGGTTTCATAGACATGGTCAAAGGGCTACTTGCCTGGCTCAACAAAGTCTTCTGGGTCTTCAAAGTTTTCTGGTCCAACTCCTTCGTCAGCAACGCAATCTATCGTCGCAAAATAATAACGAGAAAAATAAGGCAATAATAAAACAGAAAAACCTAAGTGCTTAGAAAAATGTCAACTCATTTTTGTTAAATACTAGGTTGAAAACTAAGAAGGGGAAAATTCCTAGTTTTGGGTTTGGAGTAGCAGAATAGGAGAAATGGATTTACAAAGGTATATTTAAATGCTTAAAATCACATTTAAATATTTACAGTGAAGAAAAGGTTGTTGGATTTAAATGAAAATTGCACCATTAAATAGGTTGCAATACTTTAGGAATTTAGGAATTGGAAACAATTTATTTGGACATATATTTTATCCTGTGGAATTCTTGGAAAAGTGATAGAAAAAGAAAAAGAAAAGGGCTCTGTGCCTGCTGGGCCAGAACAGGCGCAGCGCAGCAGGCCCAGCCAGAGAGGCGGCCCGGCGCACTGGTGCACACGCGCGTGCCAGATTTAAACCTGACGGGCGGGGCCCAGGCGTCAGGACGTGAGGCTGACGGACGGGCCCCACGGCCGTCGTCGTCAACCCTGGGTCAGAGAGGGCGGCGAGCTCACCGGCGACGACGCAAGGCACGGCGAGGTCGGGCGAGGGCACGGCTAGGCTCAGCGTCGTGTCGCCGTTCGGGTGGAAGTGGAGTTGGACACCGGAGCAGCCTGGTTCGCCGGCGACGAGGTCACGCGGCGGAGCTCGAGCGGCTCTGGGGACAAATGGGTGGTGCGGGAGGTGGATTAGGAGTGTGGGGGAGCGACAGGGAGTGATAGAGAGGCTCGGGGTCGCCTTTTATAGGCTGGCCGAGGTCCACCGTAGGCGCGGCCTACGGGTGCCCGCGGGATCGGCTCGGGTGTCCGTTAGAGAGGGAATGGAGGGCTCGGGGGTGTTCGTGAGAGTGGTCTAGGGTGCCAGGGAGAGAGAGGAGGAGCGGGGCGAGCTGCAGGCGGGCCATAGGAGCGGCACGAGCATTGGCCGAACAGGGCGACGTTCTGGCGTGAGCTGCAGGAGAGAGGGGAGGGCGCGGGAGCAAGTGGGCGGCATGCTGGCGTGGAGCGGACGTCGAGGGGCATCGACTGGCGCGCGGGGGACGCTCGAGGTGGCCGGGAGGCACAGCGTCAACGGTCGGGTGCCCTGCCAGGCGCTCCAGAGCGCGACTTTGGCTGACATCCGCGGCTTTCCCGCGTCCGCGCGCGTCCACTTGCGTCTGGCAGCTGAAGGGGGCATGGGCTAAAGCTGGGGAGTGCCTTGGATGCTCTGGAAGGCTGAGAGGAGAGAAGGAGGCTGAGAGAGAGAGAGGAATCCACTGTCCAGAGAAGAAAAATGGGGTTCTCCCTCCTTCATCATTGCTTCCTCGGGCAGCAAAGCACACAGGTGCTAGAAGGGGACTAGGAGGGGTCGTGGTAGAAAGTTGAGCCTACGGAGATTAGTGGAATAGGCCAAAAATGGGATTTCTGTAAAGTGGCAGAAGGTGTTTGATGCTGGTTTGGGCAAGTAGATGGTTTCCATTTGCCATGAGAGTCCACAGGGTCGAATGACACGTATAATTAGGGTCTTCCACCAATTTTGAGCTTATTTGGGCAAATTTGCCAATGCAACTTTTGTAAACCCTAGAAATTAGCAGAAATGAACTTGTGCAGATCTAATTGATAAAATCATTTCTTCTTGATGCACCACTTGGTGTAGTGGCCTCATTTGGTCATATGAACATGATCACAAAAGTTGGGGTCAAGGAGAGAAATTTGGTAGTACAAAGTTCTTCAAATTTGATTCTGGTTAGAGAGGGTTTTGGTGCATTTTGGTGAACCAAACTGACCTTAATTGAGATGAGGATTTGCAAGGTGACCACAATATGCATTTTTGACTTGCTGGATTTTCCTTGGATTTTTATGAAAATATTTCCTGTAGAAATATTTCAAATCCTTGAAATGGGCAGACATAGTTTTGGGAGGTTTTGTCCAATATTTTGAACATGACCATGTGTTGAAACTCTTATATATGGAAAATATATGTCCACCGAGTTTCCCTGATTTTTGTCAAATATTTTTGAAACATTAAAATAATTTTTCCCTATTAAAGACCATTTCTGGCCTTAAGAAAAAGCTTTTAAATAAAATAGGAAAATAACTGTTAAAATTATATTTTTGTGGTTTATGGGAATCCTATACCTAATAGGTTTCAAATATACTCTTTGAAATATTTTTCATACCCCAAATCAAGTACTTGTAGTGTAAACCTCAACTCAGGGGTTTTTGGAAAACTAAATTTTGAAAATACTATTTGGCCAAAAAAATTTTGTAGGAAAATACTATACTGTACTATACACATGGCATGATCATTGGGCAGAAGTTTGGGGCAAGGAGATGAAGTACAGAAAGTGGAGTAGTTGACTTTAAAGAGCACTTGAAAAATCACTCCGAGAAAACCAACTCCAAAATAAAAGCCAAATAATGCAAAAGTTTTTGTTGGTCCAATTTTTCATGCTTTAATAATGAAAATGACATGTTACAAATGCAGGGTGTGACACCATGTCCCATTGACTGCTACATGCTTGCCTTGATTGCCTCGCACATGATGAACAATTTCTCTTTCCATTATGTTGAGTGCCACACGATATTCACTACACCCAATGCACATTATGCTTTGATTGTCTTGCACTTGACCCATGTGTTTAGACACTTAATTTTTTTTGGTGTTGTGAATGCTTCTTATGCCTACCATAGACCTTTCATTGAGCAATTTGCCCATGCTTGCTATGAACTTGAGGTAGATGCTTCTTGTCTTGTCACACATATGTGCGTCACTACCTCACATTCACATGACTGTCCCCATGATTTCTTTGCTTGTGCTCTCTTCATATGCTTACATCTCATGTCACAATCCTTTGTCACACCATATGCTTTGCATGATGACGACACTTGTTTGGTGAATCACCTCTTGAATGCTTGGTTTTGCACTAACTCTAACCACATTTGTTTTTCCAAGTGTTTGTTGTCTTTGCTACTTTTGAAGGAATCCCAAGATGGTGCGACATTGGAGAGTGCCCATTTCGAGCTTCAAGATGACGAGAACTTGGTGATCGACCACTCCTACACGACGACGGCATCTCTTTCTCATGGTGATTTGGATTTGGATCTGAGGTTGGATCTTTCCCAAGGGAGGGGAGATGATGCAGAGCATCCTATGGACATCACCATGTCAAGAGTCCGTTTGGCAAGTGACACGTGTGACATCTACTTCACATACATAAAGGTGAATCATCTCCTTTACACGTGCTCACTTGACCCCTTCAAGGATGGTATGCTACTTGACACCCCTCTCGTGTGCATGCATAGGTATTGTTGGAACACTACGGACGACAAGGAGAAGTGCAAGCGCCAAGGAACAACTACACCATCCGCGAGGGAAGCATGGAAGCGATGACGGAAGAAGACGGAGATGGCTTCCAGGACCCGGACATCCGGCCCCTGGACGTGTCACCAGCAACAAGGAGCCAGCGGCCAAGTCTATAGGGCCCGGACATCCGGTGCGTCTCGAGCCCCCGGACATCCGGCCTCCAGCCCGGAAATCCGGACCCCGCCATTCCAGAGAGCAACAAGGTTGGACCCTGCCAGCCCGGACATCCGGCCCCAGCGCCCGTACATCCGGCGTCTTGGGAAGGCCCGGACATCCGCCCTGATGCTCGGACATCCGGCCCCCCTGCCTGCGTGCAGCGCATCTGGGTCGTGGCCCATGTACCCCTTCGCCCCTTAGACTATATATACTCCCCCTCCACCAAAGTTTTAGGGTTAGCGTTGTGATAGCTCATTTGAGAGATAGAGCTACGCTCATCCATATCGGATCTACTCCACGAGAGAGACCGCGGCCTCTACATACAAGATCCCTTTGGATTCAAGCCCCCTTTCTAGGGGAAGATCCCCCCGTGGATTCAAGACCTCCTCATGGAGAAGACTGGTTCCCTCTTGTATTATCCGTTTTTGACTTTGGATCTTGTATCTCCCTTTGTGTTCATGGATCTAGTGCATGTGTGATCATTCTTGTTGGTTTGAGTGTTCTCTTGTGTTCCCCTCGTTTCCCTCCTCGTGTTCTTCGTGTTCATCACGGGATTCGCTCCTTTCGTGAAAGATCGGGCCACTAGGGTTCTACCCTACATCAGTACCCTACAAACTATTTCTTCTTATGTTCTCTGCTAGATAGGAACTTTGGAGTGATTCTTCGTTGCACGTTGAGGGATAGTTATATGATCCAATTATTTCAGCATTGTTGAGAGATTGCACTAGTGAAAGTACGGACCCTAGGCCTCATTTTCAAGCATTGCAATACCGTTTTTGTGCTCGTTTGCTATTTTCTACCTTGCTGTTTTTATTTATCCAGATTATGAAAATATATTTCTACCATCCATATTACACTTTTATCACCATCTCTTCGCCGAACTAGTGCACCTATACAATTTTCCTTTGTATTAGGTGTGTCGGGGATAGAAAATATTTCTTATATTTGGTTGCTGGGTTGTTTGAGAGAGACCATCTTCATCCTATGCCTCCCATGGATTGATAAACCTTAGGTCATCCACTTGAAGGAAAATTGCTACTATCCTACAAAACTCTATGCTTGGAGGCCCAACACGAGTCTACAAGAATAAAGTTGCGTAGTAGACATCAAGCTCTTTTCTGGCGCCGTTGCTGGGGAGGTGAGTGCTTGAAGGTATATCTTTAGATCTTGCAATTGAATCTTTTAGTTTCTTGTTTTATCACTAGTTTGGTTAAAAAAAGAAAACTACAAAAAATGGAATTGAGGCTGCATCATATTATCCATCTTTATAATGTCTTTCATGAAAATGATGGAAAGGAAAATGGTGCTCAATTGTTAGAAGAAGAATGCTATAAAATGTTTGGCATAGAATCCATGAATGATGAGCATGATTGTAATTTTGCTAGTATGAATTATTTGAATATCCATGATGCTAGTGATGTGCAAAGCCATAAGCTTGGGGATGCTATATTTGATGAAGATGATATTTTTAGTCCCCCAAGATTTGATGTGCAAATTTATTATAATGATTGCATGCCTCCTATTTATGATGATTATATTGATGAAACTAGGTTTGGAAGAATGTCAACTTTACATAATGATCCCACTATTTTGGAGGGTGTTGAATCTTATTGTTATAATGGTAAAAGTGGATTTGGAGAGGTCAAGACTTTATTTAGTGATGAATCCACTATTTTGGAAGAGGTTTCAATTGAATATGATAACAAATTTGCTATCTATGATGAGTATGGTGATGACATGTACGCTATAAAGAATAATGATAACCATGAAACTTGTCATCATGATTTTAATTTTCACTCTCATGATAGTTATTTTGTTGAGTTTGCTCCCACTACTATTGATGAGAAGAAATTTGCTTATGTGGAGAGTAATAAGTTTTCTATGCTTTTGTGTCATGAAAATAATGCTTTATGTGATGGTTATATTGTTGAATTTCTTCATGATGCTACTGAAAATTATTATGAGGGAAGAACTTATGCTTGTAGGAATTGCAATAATATCAAGTTTCCTCTTTATGTTTTGAAATTTTTGAAGTTATGCTTGTTTTGCCTTCCTATGCTAGTTGATTCTTGTTCCCATCAATTATTTGCTCACAAAATCCCTATGCATAGGAAGTGGGTTAGGCTTAAATGTGCTAGTCATGTGTTTCTTGATGCTCCTTTTATGCTTCAATTCTTATCTTTTTTGCGAGCATCATTGAAATCATCATGCCGAGCTAAAAAAGCATTAAAGAAAAGCGCTTGTTGGGAGACAACCCAACACTTTTACCTACTGTTTTTGTGTGTTCACATGATTAGGCTACTGTAGTAATCATGTTTTATTGCTTTCATTTCAATAAATTGCCAAGTAAGACCTTTAGGATGGCTTATGGTGATAGTTGATTTGATCTTGCTGAAAAATAGAAACTTTTGCTCTCAAGAAAACAATTCTAATTTTTAACATAAGAGTTATAAAATGCTGATTCTTTTTGCAGAATATTAATAAAGAAGTTACCCAGGTTTTCTTATTTTTTCAGAAATTTTGGAGTAACAAAAGTATGGTTGGAGTACAGATTACTACAAACTATTCTGTTTTTGACAGATTCGGTTTCAATGCATAGTTTGCTTGTTTTCAAGTCTCTATGGCTTATATTGCTCGATATAAATTATGGAAATGATATGCTACAGTAGGCATTGTGTGAGAACAACTATAAATCGTGTATTTGACATTACCAAAGTGAAATGGTTTGCTCTTTATCATACTAACCTATCTCACAAAGTTCCGTTAAGTTTTGTGTCATGAGGACATCAATACCATTGTTACACCCACATCCCCTGCTGCTATACGTACTAGACCAATTACTAGAGTTCGCGCACACCAATTAAATTATCAGGTACTTTCATTTCTTGGTAATGATTCTAATGTTCATGAGAATATGATGCTGCCTGAATTGGATACATTTGTTTTGCTTACAAATGAAGGGCCTAGCATGGATAAGAGGGATGAACACTGGAGCAAGACCAAGCATGGAGATGATGGCATGCGCAATGGGATCAAGAACGGAGTTACAAGTGATGATTTCAAAGACTTTGAAGCCACCATAAGGAGATCATGAATCCTTGAACGAAATATACAAGATGCCACTTCATAAATTTCATCGAGAGACTATTCTAGGTTCTACGTCACCTTATTATTGGGCCAGGCCCATGTATTTTCAAAATACTTAAGTATAAGTTGTTTTTAGAGTCTGTATGTGTGGGGAAACAAGAATTAGGGTTAGTTTCGGACCCGCTCCTCCAAGGGCCATGAAATTCCCTCCTTTTCCTCCATATATACAGTCCGTAGGGCGTCGTTTAGACTTTGGTTTTGTTTAGATTAAACGTTCGCCATAGTTGCAACTTCGCGTACTTCGTTTGTGTTCAACAACCAGATAAAGGCATCAGAGAACCCTACCTTGATCAATAAAGCTTTCATCTTATATTCGCAATATCCAGATTGCAATCTTAGTTTCTTACTTGTTCTTTGTTTGCTTGCAGGAAATAGACTTTCGTGGTCAGGTTGATCATGCTCCGCGCGTGGTCAGAAACCTCTCGGAGTTGGTTTAGCGATAGCTAAGGCGCGACGTCCTCGCACGTTCATAGTCGGATCGTCAAAGTCGACTTCCACCAAAGCGATATCCATCATTTCATCGACAGACGGGACACCTTTGCCTCTATGATTGTGTGATTGAAGTTTTCATGTTTTGGGTGATATGTCGATATGAGGAGAATAAGGAGTGACAAGACCCTAAGCTTGGGGATGCCCAAGGCACCCCAAGTTAATATCTAAGGAATATCCAAGCAACTAAGCTTGGGGATGCCCCGGAAGGCATCCCCTCTTTCGTCTCCAACATTATCGGTGACCTCACTTGGAGCTATGTTTTCATTGATCACATGATATGAGTTTTACTTGGAGCGTCATTTTATTTTGTTAGGATTTGTTGCCTTTATTTAGAATACTGTTTTTCATCTTTCATTTCAATAAAAGTGGCAATAATTGCCTTTGCCATGCTTATTTTGCAAGTATACATGTTGCTGTTTGAAAACAGAAAGTTTACCGTTGTTGCAAAAAATCCCTAGAAAAGTCAGAATGTGATAAAATGTTGAAACGTTTTGAAAAATGAGCTCTGATAAATTTTCTATAGTGTGGCAAATTTTCATAACTTTTGGAGTTAGCGAAGTATTGATACTCTTGCATTCTTTACAGACTGTACTGTTTTGGTAGATTGCTGTTATGTTTACTTGTTTAATGATTCTATTTGAGGATAGGAGTATTAAATATGCGAAGGCATTTAGTGTGCAATGTCGAATAACAATTTTAGTGATTTTCTACAGTGGAGAATGATAAGGTTTTTGCATTGGTTTATACTAACTTATCTCACGACTCCTTGTTGAGTTTTGTGTGGATGATGTTTTAAAGATTTAGGAAAACCGTGATATGAGAAGAATTAAGGAGACACAAGAGCTCAAGCTTGGGGATTCCCAAGTCACCCCAAGATAATATTTTAAGAAGTCTCAAGCATCTAAGCTTGGGGATGCCCCGGTAATCATCCCACCTTCTTCTTCAACAATTATTGGTTAGTATTAGTTGAGCCTAAGTTTTTGCTTCTTCGCATGAGTTGTGCTATTCTTAGAATGTCATTTTATTTTCATTTTGCTTGCTGTTTTAATAAAATACTTAGATCTAAAAGTTTTTAAATAAAATAGAGTCCTAAAATAGTTGCCAGGGAGGCTAGGTAAGCGACATTCACATCCCTTCAACGAAGCTCTTTTCTATGGAATTACTCTAGTGCTTCACTTATATCTTTTTGAGCACGGGGTGCTTTAGTATTTTTGAAGAAATTCTCTCTTGCTTCACTTAAATTAATTTGAGAGAAAGAAATATTATGCTCATGATCTTCACTTATATCTTTTTGGAGTAGCTTGTCATTTACTCTTGTTCTTCACTTATATCCTATGAGTAAATTGTTGAATGAATTGGATATCATGAAGTTGAAATTATATCATGCCAAGTGGTGGCTTCACATTGGGTTTAGAAGTGAAATCTTTTGAAGCTTGACAATCACAATATTGGTCATGCAACAAATTCATGAATAATTAGTATAAGGAAGATAACTTTCACATGCAAATACACTATCTTGGAAATATTTTGTGATTGTGAGCCCCCATCAAAATATTATATGCCAAAATTGTTGACGTTGGCCAAGGAAGACAACGTAATGGTATATGTTTGTTCATATTCACATAGAAGTTATATTGTCATATATCCTTCAACATGTGGTGCTTGCCCCCCATCTTTGCTAGCCAAAAAATTTGCACCAAGTAAAGATAATACTTGTGCATCCAAAAAACCCTTAAACCCAAATCTTATCTTCAAGAATCCAGCATACCTACCTAAGGATTGAGAAATATCCTTCAAGTAAGTTGTCATCGGTGCAATAAGGTAATAAAAATTGCTTCTAAAAGTGTTAGATCATTTAGTGTAAGAGAAAATTGAGCGTTATAGGAACTTGTGATGGCAAAGAATAAAAGCGACAGACTGCATAATAAAGGTTGCTATCACGGGGCAATATAACGTGATGTTCTTTTGCACTAAGGGGTTGAGCATACAAATAAATAAGTGCATGTCAACCTCTGCTTCCCTCTGCGAAGGGCCTATCTTTTATTTTTCAGTATTTACTTTTATGCAAAGAGTCAAACTTTTTCTCTCTATTCCTTTTTATTTTTCTCTTTTGGCAAGCATCATGTGGTGAGGAAAGATATAGGCACATATATCCAGTTGGACATGGGTAGCATGAGTTATTATTGTTGATATCACCCTTGAGGTGAATACGTTGGGAGGCAAAACAATAAGCCCCTATCTTTCTATGTGTCTAGTTGAAACGTTTTGCTCATGTGTTTGCGGTGAGTGTTAGCAATCATAGAAGACTATATGATGGTTGAGTATGTGGAGCTCTTACTTAAATTCTGTTGAATAGGTAGAAATGCAATTGCTTGGTGACTAAGAACATAGGTTGTTGAGTTTCAAAAGAATTCATTGTTTGAACCTTAACATGTGAATTGGTTGCAGCTTTAACATGAGAAATTCTATGAGAAAGAATTGTTGTTATGATGCTAGGAAAAGTGATTGAAATTGTCATTGATCAAACTTGTGCACTTTGTTAGCATTCACACTTCATAAATTATTTCTTTTATCATTTAACTACCTGAGGATGAGTAGGAATTAAGCTTGGGGATGCTGATACGTCTCCAACGTATCTATAATTTATGAAGTATTCATGCTGTTATATTATCATCTTGGATGTTTCACAATCATTTTTTGGGACTAACCTATTGAGCCAGTGCCCAGTGCCAGTTGCTGTTTTTTGCTTGTTTTTTTCATCACAGGAAATCAATATCAAACGGAGTCCAAACACCGCGAAACTTTTTGTGGATTTTTTATGGACCAGAAGACCACCAGTGGGCCAGAGCAGCACTTGGGGGGTGCCCCGAGGCGGTCACAACCCACCAAGGCGCGCCTGGTTGTGCCCACCTTGGTGGCCTCCCGCATTGATAAAGGCAAAGGTGTCCCATCTTTCGGTGAGATGGTAGCAATCATTTTGGAGGAAGTCGACTTTGACGATCCGACTACGAACATGCGAGGATGTCGCGCCTTAGCAATATCTAAACCAACTCCGAGAGGTTACTGACCACGCCGGAGCACGATCAACCTGACCATGAAGGTCTATTTCCTACAAGCAAATGAAGAACAAGCAAGAAACTAAGATTGCAATCTGGATATTGCGAATATAAAAGGAAAGCTTTATTGATCAAAGGTGGGGTTCTGTGACGCCTTTGTCTGGTCGTTGAACACAAACGAAGTACGCGAAGTTGCAGCTATGGAGAACTTTAATCTAAACAAAACCCAAAGTCTAAATGATGCCCTAAGGGTTGTATATATGGAGGAGAGAGGGGGGAATTTCGTGGCCCTCCGAAACCAACCCTAAATCTTGTTTCCCCACATATACGGACTCTAAAAACTGCCTATAATTAAGTATTTTGAAATTACATGGGCCTGGCCCAAAAATAAGGTGACGCAGCACCTAGAATAGCCTCTGGACGAAATTTATGAAGTGGCATCTTGTATATTTCGTCCAAGGCTTCATGCACTCCTTATGATGGCTTCAAAGTCCTGAAATCATCACTTGTTACTCTTGAACTTGCGCATGCCATCATCTCCATGCTTGAACTTGCTCCAAGGTTCATCTTTCTTGTCCAAGCTAGGCCCTTCATTTGTAAGCAAAAACAAATGTATCCAATTTAGCCAGCATCATATTCTCATGAATATTAGAATCGTTAGCAAGAAACGAAAGTACCTGATAATTCAATTGGCATGCGCGAGCTCTAGTAATTGGTCCAGTATGTATAGCAGCAGGGGTTGTGGGTGTAACAATGGTATTGATGTCTTCATCACGCACCCCCTCTTCGCCCTATAAATTCCCAAATATTCCAAAAACCCTGAGGGTAACCCTAGATCAGAAGTTCAGCCTCCGCATGCCTCTGTAGCCACCGAAAACCAATCTAGACCCCATTTCGGCACCCTGTCGGAGGGGGGAATCATTTCCGGTGGACATCTTCATCATCCCGGCGCCCACCATGATGAGGAGAGGGTAGTCCACCCTCGGGGATGAGTGTTTGTACCAGTAGCTATGTGTTTAATCTCTCTCGCTCTCTCCCATGTTCTTGAGATGTCACGATCTTGATGTATCGCAGGCTTTGTTAATATAGTTGGATCACATGATGTTTTCCCCTCTCTATCTTGTGATGAATTGAGTTTTCCCTTTGAGATTTTGTTTTATCGGATTGAATACCTTTTTGTATTCGAGAACACTTTATGTATGTCTTGCATATGAATACTCGTGGTGACAATGGGGTATCATATTGATTCACTTGATATGTGGTTTGTCAATCAACTTGTGGATTCCCGCGGTGACATTGGGGTAATCTATGCACATGGGTTCATGCACGTTCTCGTCTTTTGTTTCTTCGGTAGAAATCTTGGGGCACTCTTTGAAGTTCTTTGTGTTGGATTGAGTATTATGAATCTGAAATTATTTGGTGTTATTTTAGTACGAACTCTTGGATAGATCGATCGGAAAGAATAGCTTCGAGGTGGTTTTGTACCCTACAAACGATTTCTTCTTATCTTCTCTGCTAGATAGAAACTTTGGAGTGATTCTTCATTGCACGTTGAGGGATGATTCTATGATCCAATTATATTAGCATTGTTGAGAGATTGCACTAGTGAAAGTACGGATCCTAGGCCTCATTTTCAAGCATTGCAATACCGTTTTGTGCCCGTTTTCTATTTGCTACCTTGTTGTTTTTATTTATCCATATTATAAAAATATATTTCTACCATCCATATTGCACTTTTATCACCATCTCTTCGCCGAACAAGTGCACCTACACAATTTGCCATTGTATTAGGTGTGTTGGGGACACAAGAGATTATTTGATTGCAGGGTTGTTTGAGAGATACCATCTTCATCCTACGCCTCCCACGGATTGATAAACCTTAGGTCATCCACTTGAGGGAAAATTGCTACTGTCCTACAAAACTCTGCGCTTGGAGGCCCAACACGAGTTTACAAGAATAAAGTTGCGTAGTAGACATCACCCTTCAGGCCGCAAGCGCGGGAAAATGGCTGCCACCCCCGGGTTGGGTAGACGTAGCATGAGGGGATGACCTCGACCTCTGACCACGAAGACCGCTTGCAGCTGCCGTCAGGCTGCAGCCATAGCCCGACGGGTCCTCCTACCGGCAGCTCCTTCACGAAGGAGCATGGGAGCTGGATCCAAGTGCACGACGAATGTAACATCCCAAAATTCTAAAATTTGGAATGTTAATTATTTAAATAGGAGTAATTCAAAACTTGCTTGTTTTGCTTGTTGTTAGTTAATTTTGACTAGGATTTGGAACTTGTGGTGTTAAAATGAATATACAAATGAGAGGGAATCTAAGGACTTTCCCGAATATTCATTTGGATTTTATTTTGAATTGTGAGAATATTCAAAAGTATTCTAACTTGGATACGAGAGAGGATGACATGACTTCCTCAAATAATAATGTTGATGAACAATGGAATACTCTCTTATTTGGAATTTTGTTTATATTCAAAACAATCCAACTGAAAACGAAAATCAATTGAGAGAAGGTAATATGACTCCTTCAAGGTTGAAAAGAGTTGGGAGTTGCTTCATTAATTTTTGATATTTGTCGGAGTTCAAAAATATTTCGTGGAACATTTTATAAGTGTCAAATTAAAGTTTATGAAAATATTGTATGTTTTTTCTATAAGTATTTTGGACTGGAAAAATGTTCATTATGTTGTATGTAACTATATTTGTTTTCTTGGATGTTCTGGTATTATTTATAAAATGTTTTGGAGCAAAAATCGTTTCTATAAAGAAAAAAAACCTAGACCTATTTCTACTCGAGTCCAACTCGCCCAGTCGCTACCCAGCGTTCACGCAGCAACGCGCAGCGCAGCAGCCTAACGGAACTAGCAGGCCGGCCCAATAGCCGACGCCCCATCAGCTGCTGACGTCATCCTACTCGGCCACCTGTCGGTTTCCCTCCACCCCCTCTGCGTATGACATGTAGGACCCGCACTTCTCCTACATCCCGCTCGTCCTCCTCCTCCTACACGTCAACACTGCCGCTGCAGGGTCAGACCACACTCGATTCGCCCGATCCCTAACCCCCTCCATCAAATCCGTGGGCATAGATCGACTCCTCTTGATCCCCTTGTCCAATTCCCTCACTCCCCTCGCAGAACCGAGCTCGAGGAGATCTGCCGCCATGCCCGACGCCGGTGAGAAATTCGGTGACTCCTGCACTCCCGGGGCCTTCCCTTTTGATCTCGATGGTTCTTTGTGTTCTCCTATCTCTCCCTCACATCTTTTCTCATGCAGGGGCATGCTAGAAGGAGAGCCTCGACCTCGACCGAAGCAATAGCCCGCCCTTGACTTCAACCGCTCGTCGCCATTGCTACATGACGCACCGGAGCGCCCTAGTGACACCACCGAACTCCACAGGGACAACCTCATTCCCCAGCAGCTTCACCGATCCCTTATGGCCACCATGAGCACCACCCGTCGTTGCCCGCACTTCTCACCGCATCGAGATGCCCTAGAGAACCTCGAAGAGCGCCAGCTCAGAACCGTGCAGCTCCAAAGCATCCCGGAGCACCACCGCAGTCCCGGCGGCAGCTGTTCCCATCGTCACCTCAAACGTGCGCTGGACCCTCCCAGCACCCCTCTTCACTAGAAGATCACCGGAGCACTGCCGCTGCAGTTTTCCTCTGTTTAAGGTTAGCACGCCACACATAGGACATTTTTTGACAAATCATGGACTGCCACATGGCACCCGCACAGCACAGCATCAGCATCTTCAAAACACTGGCACAGTAGAGTTTTCGCCACATTCATATCAATTTTCGTTTAGCTAACTTGAGATCTGTAAAACCAAATCGAGTGATTCTTTTCCTACATGTCTATATTGATCTCTATCTAGTAGAATCATTTTTTTTACTCCCAAACTTTTCAAATTGAGCAATTCAAATTTGAATTCGAAACTTCATTTGACCTTATCTTACAACCCGTATATCGAATTTGAATGATTCCTTTTGCCCGTGAAACCCTTGTACCAAATACTTGCTGATCACATCTTGTGTACTCTATATTCAAATAATTCTTGAACTGTTTTGAATTCAAATTCAACCCACACTTCATCTTGCTATAACTTGTGTTGTAGTATTTCTTTTCAATTAATTCTTTCGCCAAATGAGTCCATATGGCATATGCAATATGTCAAACAACTTGCATGTTGTTCTTCAAATACTTTTGACCTTGTTCTATATTATCTCAGGCATAAGCTTTTATAGCAATATCTCTCTCTGTATTAACTCTTGTGAGTTGATCCTTCTACCTTCACCTTCTAGCACCATCGAGAACCTATATCATATAATAGGCCTAGTCATGTTGTTCTTGTTCAACCTTGTCATATTTGTTTTGTTGTTCTTTTGGTTCCTCTATATGGCATGGTTATTGATTTGAGTTCTTTCTTTAACGATAGATTGCTCAGAGCGTGACGAGTAGAATTATCAGGATTGTGAGTGCGACGATCTTCACCAAATATACCAGGCAAGTTACACCTTGATCATGCTTCATCCTATTTTTTCATGCATGTAGTATATATATCACATTACTATATTATGCATGTGTAGGAATATTATGGTAGTATGATATTGCTATTGAGTTTCAGCTTAGTATGGCCTTATTGTAGATTGTGGTAGTGTGTTCTTGCTATGTTATGTAGATGGGGATTGGTTCATGTATACATTGAGCTTATGTGAGGATTATATATATAATTAACTGAGTAGTAATTAATGATAATTCACCTGTGGGCGGAACTGGTATTGATGGGTGGTTTCAAGAACATCATGTTTATACCCTTTGAATGTAAGTGGACGGCCGCCCAGGCTCAAAAAGATCAGACAGACTTAGTGACTAGTAGCTTCCATGCGCAACCACTAGCTAAATGGGCTCTGGCTTAGTTGAGTAGGTTGTGGGATCCTCACCCAGTTAAGCTAGCAGATGTAGATATGAGTAGGTGTATCGACTGCTGGTGGGTGGAGGTGACTACTTCTAAAAGACTTCGTCTCAATCTTCGGGTTGAGTCTAGTGGGTAAAGTGTGCAAAACTCTGCAGATTATTAAAAACTAATCATGATTAGCCGTGCCCCGGTTATGGGCAAATTTTGAGCCACTATGCCATTACAGTTGTTGGGTGATCTTGAAAGATGATACCTTAATAAAATTTTGTGGGAAATTTAACAATGGGGATAGGTTGGAGTTGGATTGCCCAATTCAGCCATGTGTATTTAATTGTAGCAAGACAAAAATAAAATTGGACTATTATATTAAGTAGTTATCAGGTAAAAATTAGCTTTCTACAAAACAACCACTACACAATCCTCTTGACATACCTTGCATATAGATGTAGGTCTATTATATCATTCCTTGTGTGACTTGCCAATACATTCAAAGTATTGACCATCCGTGAATGCAACGTTTCATGTTGCAGATTTTGTACGACGAGTGAGTGATACGATGTAGGGTTACGATGTCTATACTCAGACATTTTCCTGTGCTGTTGATGGATTCCATGGAGATTTTAATTGCTGTTTTGATGCATTTTGTTTGTATGCTAGATTGAGCTATGGAGGTATGTATTATATTAAATTTTGGATCTACGATGTAATATTATGACATGTGGTTTATTCTTGATATTACATCTTGTACTGTGTGTGCTAGCTATTGATCCAGGGACTAGAACAGTGAGCACTGAGACATCGAATCTTATCAGGTTCGGGTCATTATAGTGGACTCTCCATCCACACCACAAACTCGTGGGCCATGTCATCCAAATGGGCCCCGGGCGAGGTGGCCGAGCAGCCACCGCGTGCCTCCCCCTCAGCCTCGACCGCCACGACCTCTGCGGGCGCTTCCGCGGGAGGGGTTTTTCCCATGGCTGCCTGAGCCGACGCGGACCCCCAGTGGAGCATGTCCGCGCCCCTGTGAGCCGCTACGAGCGTCGCAGTGGACTTGCAAGGGCGGCCGCGCCCCATCTTGGGTGGCGGCAGCTCCGGCTCGTCCCGTGGCACCTTGCCCTTCTCCGCAGTGGAGAACCTCCTCACTGGCGCCATGGCTTCTATGACAGAGGTTTGGGGGTGGAGAACCAAGAAGACGAAGATGGGTTGGGGGCTCCCTTCCCTTCTCCCTTTTATAGACGATCGGAGAAGGCCAACCAGCATCCATTCACATTTAGGGCAGTGATGGCACCGCAAAGTGCGCACGAGGCTTTTCGTTAGTTTGGGCAGTTCCAAGATAGCATGGGGATGTGGGGGCGTTCGTGTCCCATCATGCGCCACGCATCAAGCTTGGCCCGCAGACGATTGGGGCTCGCGTCGCTTCGCCCTCCCTCCCTTGCCTTCACCCCGAAGCCAGGACAACCACGCCTTGGGCCCGGGGGCTACTGTCGGTCTCGGATCGGGGGTACCCAGATCTGCCTACCTGTGGCCCAGCGCATATCTCCACTAAGGGCCTAGTACGGCCCGACACCAGGACCCCACAGACAAGACCCTCGCGAGGGCCCCTGCCTCGTGAAGCGAAGGGCACGAAGGCTCTCCCGAGGAGCGGCTTCCCGAGGCTGCCTCTCGGGGAGCGAAGATCTCTATGAAAGCACCTCACCTCATGAGGCACGCGATGACATGAGCCGTGACGACCAAGGCCAGGCCGGTGCAGGAGAGGACATTTTCCACTTTGGTGCTAAGGAGGAAAGGATGTACGTGGGTTCCCAAGGAATCCCCCAAAGGTTTCCATTCTGGTGCAACAAGACCAAGACTGCTGGCTCTGCATGACAAAGGTCATCGCCGAGCCCCCACTATGTCATGACCAGAAACTTTGCAGACGAAGACCACCTTTAGTCAGGATTGGGTGTTCATGTAGGGTGGAACCCTATGTGGCCGATCTTTCATGAAAGGAGCGGATTCCGCGATGAACACGAAGAACACGAGGGGAAAACACAGAGGGGCACAAAGAGGAACACTCAAACTAATAAGATTAAGTCACACATGTGCTAGATCCTCGGAACATCAGAGGAGATACAAGATCCAAAGTTAACAAAGGACGATACAAGAGGTAATCGGTTCTTCTCCGTAAGGAAGTCTTGAATCCACAAGGGGATCTTCCCGTGATGGGTCTTGAATCCAAGGTGGATCTTCTTCGAAGAGGGGCCGCGGTCTCTCTCAAGGAGTAGATCCGATATGGATGAGTGAGGCTCTATCTCTCAAATGAGCTATCACAACGCTAACCCTAGAAAAGAGGTGGAGGCGGTCTATTTATAGTCTAAGCCACGAAGGGGTAAGTGGGGGAGGGATACAAGGCCAAAGGCCTGGCTGCGCACAGGCAGTGTCGGACGTCCGGTCGGGGTCGGACGTCCGGTCGCTCACGGGGGTCCGGTCATCCGGAGGGCGTCGGACTTCCGACGTTTCTACTCTGGACTGGTGGCGTCGGACATCTGGTCGGTGTCGGTTGTCCGGGCGCTGGGACGTGTCAGACGTCCGACGTTCTTTGGTCGTCCGGCTGCTGTAGATCTCCTAGCTGGTCCTGGCGTGGTCGCGTCGGATGTCCGGTTGACGTCGGTCGTCCGGGTGCTGTAGAGTGTCGGACGTCCGGTGACACATCGGACGTCCGACCGCTGTAGACTCCGCAGCTCCATCTTCGCCTGTCTTCGCTTCCATGCTTCCATCGCAGATGGTGTAGTTGTACACTTGCACTCGCACTCCTCCTCGTCGTCCATACCGTTCCGACAATGTATGAATGCCCATGAGTGGAGTGTCAAGTAGTATACCATCCTCGACGGGGTCAAGTGGGCACGTGTAAAGGAGATGATTCACCTTTATGTATGTGAAGTAGATGTTGCACGTGTCACTTGCCAAATGGACTCTTGTCATGGTGATGTCCATAGGATGCTCCGCATCATCTCCCCCCCCCTTGGGAAAGATCTGACCTCGGATTGAAAACCAAATCACCATGGGAAATAGATGGTTTCGCCGTGTAGAAGTGGACGTTCACCAAGTACTTGTCAGCTTGAAGCTCGAAATGGGTACTCTGCATTGTCGCACCATCTAGTTATTCCTTCAAAAGGAGCAAGAACAACAAACACTTGGATAAACAAATGTGGTTATTGTTAATGCAAAACCAAGCATTCGATAGGTGACTCACCAAACAAGTGTCGTCATCATGCAAATCATATGGTGTGTCAAAGGATTGTGACATGGCATGTGAGCACAAAAATTGAGCGCAAAGAAGGACATCATGGAAACAAGCATGCAAATGTGAGGTAGTGATGCAAATATGTGTGACAAGAGAAGAAGCATCAACCTCAAGGTCATAGCAATCATGCATAAAGAGCTCGACAAATGGTCGATGGTAGGCATAGGAATCATTCACAACACCAAGTAAAATGAAGTGTCTAAACACATGGGACAAGTGCAAGACAATCCAAGCATAATGTGCATAGGGTGTACTGAATATCGTGTGGCTCTCAACACAATGTAAAGAGCAATTGTTCATCATGTGCGAGGCAATCAAGTCAATCATGCGACAAGCAATGGGACATGGCATATGTGAAGAAATGATATTGTTGGAACCAAACATATTATAGGAGCAAGTAATCCAAGAATTGGATGCAACACACAAGGCATATATATATTGATGCATGGAATGGTGAAAATGACAATTTGAAGCAAGATCTCTAACAAGTGTGCAATCAAGTGGTCCAAGATGAATAATAAGTCTCGTGGGGAAAGCAACACAAGTAGTATGATCCATAATATCCATGCTCATGGTTTGAGGGTTCTCAAAAGAGAAGGATATCACCTTGAAAGGATGTCCTTGTGTGTCCTTCACAATGTCGAAGTACAAGCAAGTGTGATGTAGAATCGTCGTGGTAGAAGGTGGTTCGCTCTCAAGAGGTCGGATTGTCAACTCATCTGACGTGGAAGTTGACACAAGGTCCAAGTATCCTACACATGCACACAACAAAATAAAGAACTTATGCGCATGGTAGATAAACACATCATCCATCATGATGGTTCTCTTCTCTTGCACATAACCATTAGAAGCAAAAGTGCATGAACAATATGATGCAACAATGGCAATATTCATGGCACGAGGTATATGGTGCAAAGAAGGAAGACAAGCATGCTTCACAAAAAATATGTCAAAATCTCCAAATATATGCGAGAATGCTATGGGGGCAATCTCATTAGCAAGACTAAAATCATGGTTGCGCTCAATACATGGAAAATCATCTAGCATGAGAGAGGCAACATATGGAGATATATGACGGCAAGCAATAACAATCATGTGCAGAGCATGTAGATGGTTGTCATCAACCGCATGAAATGAGAAAGTATGAATCATCAGTGATGCAACAAGGCAAGCAATCATAGGAATCAAGGCACGCAAGATAGTAGTGCGAAGATGCAACATACTAGAGGAAATCATGGCAATCATGTCATGTGAGAAAATAATAGTCATAGGCAATGTACATGACATATCGCAAGCACGAACACAAAGCAAGATGAAAGTATCATCATAGGCATGGGGTACAAAGCAAACATGGCAATAGCAAGCAATATCTCTACCAAGCTTGCAAATACACATACAAGTAGTCGAATCAATCATCATGTGCAATGCAAAGCATGGGTCACAAATGCATGGAAAAGGCATAACAATGAGCATATCATGCAAAGTGAACATGGCAAGATGGGCAAATGATATATACTGGACAATAACCCATAGCCAAGTGAGGGCCATGTAGAAGAAATGCGCGAAGAGAACGGTGGGAAAGACAACCCATGGGATCCCAAGTCATCATTGCTCTCTAGAGCTCGTTTTGTCAACTCGTGGGATTGCGAGGTTGACAAGAATTCATGGGTACCTACACAAAAGAGACACAAACCAAAGAAATTGTGTGCGTGGTAAATGTACACATCATCCATCATGATGTGTATGTGCACGTGAGAGTTAGCACAATATAAGCATTGCTCAAAGAAATTTGATGCATGGTATAAGAACATGTCATCCATCATGAAAGAATAGTTATTGTGTATAACACGATGGGGATGCAAATTGAGCATACAAGTATATGGCACATCAATAACATGTTTATTCATGGGAAGCATATTGTGCACATAAGTATTGGGATCATGCAATGGATGGGAGTGGTGAAAATCTCCAAACATGTATGAGGAAACTATGGGGGTCTCCTCATGAGCAATAATGGAAACATCATATGGAGAAAATGGACAACATCCAAAACAATGCATATCCGAAGCTAGGTGGCCATGGCATGGCATATGAGATAAGGGATGCAAAGGGAGCATATCAATATCATCACAAGAAAAACAAATGCCAATAACCACGAGCTTGTTATCTATGCCATACGTGCAAATTGGGTTTATTTTAATAGCATATGCATAGTCACTATGAAGAGATTTCAAATATAAAATATGATTGATCTCATGCATAGCATATGACAAGTCAAGCGGGTTGTCAAACATGATTTGACCTAGAGAATTTTCACAAGAAATCCTATGTAACATGGCATCACAACTAATAGAATCCACATGAGAATCATCATACTCATCATAAATGGGTAAATCATCGCATGGGGAAGTCACACTAGCATGAATCATGGAAATAGGTTGATCAACATCATGCAAGCAATCAATGTCAAGAATGTCCACTAGTGGGACTAGTGCATCACCTTCACCTATGTTATCTTGTTCATTCCACTCTATTGGTGTAGGTGAGGTGGGTAAGACCAAATGGTGGTCAAGATCATCATCTTAATGGAACCATGTGGGGCGTGCATCATATTCCACCATGGCCATTGTCTTGTCCAAAGGTAGGACGAAGTCGTCAAGAATTGGCACGTCATCACATATGGGACCTAGCACCAATTGAGCAGACACAATAGAGGTAGAGGTTAAGTCGTTAGGAATCATAGTGGCCTCACACTCTCTATGTGGTGGTTCACTCACTCCCTCAAGGTAGGTGCACTCAATGTCACATATGGTGGAGTCACTCATCTCACTCTAGTGGCGGGGTTGTGGCTCGCCTCACATGGGAATTGTGGCAGCACATCATATATCGGTCTAGTGGTGAAGTCACTCTCACTCTCAATATGGTGGCTGAAGTCACTCAAGTCAACATATGGCGCCATGGTCGAAGGGAAAATCCCATGCTCAACCATCTCATTGTCGTCGCCATGGATGAAGGCCGAAGATGGCACATCATCACTCTTGCCTCCTAAGATGGAAGCATCATCCTTGCTCGCCATCTTGTCGCTCGCCTCCAAAGCTTGGTCCTTGAGGGTCTCCATAGTCGTACTCCTCGTCGCACCGTCTTGAAAAATAGTCATGGAGGACTCAGCATCAACAATGCCACAAAGAGGTATGGCGGTGAAGTCGAAATTGGGAGCATCGTCTTGGAGCTCGCCGGGCTTGCACATCTTGGTGGTACTATCCTCATGCTCGCCTTCTAGGAGCTTGGTCTTCGAGAAGTGTGCTTGGGGTGGAGAAGCCTTGGCCTTCATGGGGTCTTGTTCCGCCTTGAGAGCACCAATGTAGTAGTCGTCGAGGGACTTGTAGTTCTCGAGGAAGAGAGTCTTGGAGATGTCGTTGTGCAATCCCATCATGAAGTGGAACTTCATCGAAATGGGGTCATCCACACCGGCTCGTCGCAAGGCTTTCTTCATCTCCTTGAAGTACTCGTCGATGGACTTGGATCCTTGGGTGGTGTTCTCGAATTGGCGTAGAAGTTGTTCCGTGTAGGTTGGAGGCACGAACTCTCGCCGCATAGCTCTCTTCATCTTGGGCCAACTCATGTCGTAGGTCTCCGAAGGTGTGTGAAGCCACCATGTCAACGCGTAGTCGTGGAAGTTTCTTGTGGCGCACTTCACTTGATCTTTGGGAGGAACTTGATGTAGCTTAAGGTAGTCATCCATCAAACGCTCCCACTCGAAATACTCCTCGGGTTCTAGAGTCCCATAGAAAGGAATCTCATGGTCGATGTCGAGGTCGTAGTAGCTCGTGGAAGTCGCGGACTTGAGCTTGGGGAGCTTCTCTTGAACTTCTTGTGGGCGAAGATGCCATATGTCCATAGGCGAAGATGCCTTGAAGTCGCTTGGCGAAGATGCCAAGGGAGCTGGTGAAGTCGTTGAGCGGTTGTTGGTGTTGTGCTCTTGACCTTCACGTCCTTGTTGGTGATGGTGTCGATGCCGATGTGATTTTTCTGGAGATGGTAGCTCGGAGGCATGTGCTCTTGAGCGTCTTCTTGAAGATGAGGAAGACCGGTTGTAGCACTTGATGAGGGCTTTGATCTCCTCCATTTGAGCTTGCATCTTGGCGTCGTTGGAGTTGTTCGTGGCATCGAACTCGTCGTTGTTGTTGTAGACCGAAGATGAAATGCCTTGCCTATCCATCACCAGACTCAAGCAAATCTGAGTGGGAGAAAGAGAAGAACTATACCAAATGTACCTTGATCGATGTTGAAGATGGATCAATGATCACTCAATGGTGTAACATGGAAATAGCACAATTGGTACCGATCTTGTCGATTTCTCACACCTACACAAGTAAGGCTTATGGTGGAGCTCGGTGAGGATAGTGGCACAAAAATTTGATGCAAAAAGTTAGCAAGAGTCAATAAAGTTGAAAGAGATTCACAAATTCGCAAGTGAAACAAGTAGACCACTAGCAATATGTGACACACGGAAACGCGCACGCGGATAGATAAATGGGGTCGTGCAACCAAGGAATGAGCACAAAATGTGGAGTCCACGGAAAACGCTCGTGTTGCACAACTCAAGAGAGACGCTAGCACGATTTCTCAATAGGTGGATACGACACTTGTGCACAACCTATAGGAGACAAAAATTCAATGACTTCTATCCCAAGTATGTTATGTATGTATGGTTCCCGATGTTCCTCTCAAGGTGATCCAGGATGATCTTATATGCAATGTGGTATGATTCTATGGCACTTGCTTACAAGCTTCTTTGATCTTTCTTTTTTTCTTAAAAGCTTTATTCTTTTTTTGTATATGGCCACTTTGAGAAATGCACAAACCAAGATAGTAATTGTATATATGCGGGAACAAACTTGAGGCACATGAGACGATATGATACAAAGATGATACCGATATGGTATGGTATGTATGCAATGGGAGGTGTAGATCATGAATGTGCACAACTAACGTTGCTGGCAATACTCAAATGGCTAGTCTCGATAGGCAAGTGACGCAAAATAGGCTAGGGGTTATCAATGCAATGGCAAGGGAATATAAAAAGGGGGGATACCACGATACCACGATACCAAGATGATATGGAGGTTACCATCCTTGGCGATGATGAGTGGCGGTGTTCTTGATGTAGATACCAAGATGATGGAGACTCGTCCCTAAGTAGTCGAAACACCTTAGGAAACAAAAAAACCGCGAACTCAAAATCACAAATGTCAAATGGTGGTAGCGGGATGCGGTGGTGGTTGCGGAAGCTCAATGGGATTGCGGAAATGCAATGATGGGTTTTGCGAGTGGGCAATGCGCAAATGGAGGGTAAGGTGGTGTACTATACACAATGTAGAAGTTGAGGTCACCGTCCCTAAGTAGCCGAAACACCTTAGGAGACACAACACACAATTCAAACAAGGTCAAACAAAATTTGGTTATGTTGGGTGGTGGAAGTGTATGGTGGGGAAGGTTATGCGGAAGTGGTGGTGGTGGTTGATGAGGAAGCAACCGTCCCTAAGTAGCCGAAACACCTTTGGAGACTCGAATCACTACTCAAGCAATCACATATGCAATGGGGATCAAGATGGGTTAGGTTGCGGAAGTCGATGGTGGTGTAGCGGATGATGTGGTTGCTTGCCACCTTCTTCTCGGATGACCATGGCAATTTGATAGAGGTGTCATCCACAACGGCCGAACGAACCACTACATCTTCAAGATGAAAGGAAAGGAGCACGTACTTCGCCCTATGTCTCCAAGGCAAGCGACGTCGAGAAGCAAACCACCCATCGTGGAGAGAATAGTGAGAGAGCGAACCACCAAAAAGAGAGTGAGCGCCACAGTCCCAAATCGAGCGCCTCCACGATGAGTGACAAGAAGAACCTAGTTCTAGTTGCCACCAAACGTGAGATAAGAGAAGTGTGTGAGAACCCATCTAGTGTCATGCACTATGTCCTTTTGTGCAAGGACGAGGCACCAAAAGATAACATCTCTCACACTCTACCTTTAGTGTTATCTTCTCTTTTGCAGGAATTCCACGATGTTTTCCCCGAAGAGCTACCTCCAGGTCTACCTCCACTACGAGGCACCGAGCACCGCATCGACCTCATCCCCGGAGCACCACTTCCGAACAAGGCCCCCTACCGCGTCAACCCCCAAGAAACCAAAGAAATACAACATCTCATAGGCCATGGACATGTGCGCAAAAGTTTGAGTCCTTGTGCCGTTCCGGTCATTCTTGTGCCAAAAAGAGACGGTAGCTTTCGCATGTGTTCCGATTTTAGACCTATCAATGCTATCACCGTTCGATATAGGTGCCCCATTCCATGCCTTGATGATATGCTTGATGAACTTAGGGTGCCACTATTTTTTTCCAAAATTGATTTTAAAAGTGGTTACTATCAAATCCGCATACAAGAGGGTGATGAATGAAAAACCGCTTTCAAAAAAAGTTTGGTTTGTATGAGTAGTTAGTCATGCCTATGGGTTTATCGGAAGCACCTGGTACTTTCATGTGTCTTATGCATTATGTGTTTCGCCCTTACATTGGTGAGTTTGTTGTGGTCTACTTCGACAATATCCTTGTTTTTAGCAAATCTCTCAAAGATAATGTCACCCATGTCCGCACCGTGTTGCAAACTCTTTGAAAAGAGCGTCTATATGCTAACATGAAAAAAATGCCTTTTCGGCGTTGATAAGCTCGTTTTCTTAGGTTTTGTTGTATCCTCTAAGGGTGTTCATGTTGATGACTCTAAGATCAATGCTATTAAAACTTGGCCACAACCAACCAACTTGCAACAAGTGCGTAGCTTCCATGGCTTAGTCGGTTTCTACCATAGATTTGTGAAGGACTTTAGCACCATTGCTTCACCTTTGCATGCTTTGAGCAAGAAGAATGCACCCTTTGTTTGGGTACCATCGCAAGATACCACATTCAATGAGCTTACGAATTTGCTTACTCATGCTCCCGTGCTTGCATTACCGAACTTTGACAAACCCTTTGAGATTCATTGCGAGGCTAGTGGTAATGGCATAGGAGGTGTGTTAACGCAAGAGAAGTGCCCCATAGCTTACTTTAGTGAAAAACTTTCCGGAGCGCAACTCACTTACCCCATCTATGACAAAGAGCTTTATGCTTTAGTGTGAGTTTTGCATGAATGGGAACACTATCTTCGCCCTCATGAATTTGTCATCCATACCGACCATGAAACGCTTAAATAACTTAAGGGTCAAACTAAGTTGAACAAGTGTCATGCTAAATGGAGTGAATTCATTGAGTCATTTCCTTATGTCATCAAGTACATTAAAGGTAAGGAAAATGTTGTGGCGGACGCTCTTTCCCGCATATGCATGCTTGTTACTCAACTTGAATTGGATGTCATTGGCTTTGAGCACATAAAAGACTTATTTGCGCATCATCCTACTTTTGCTATTCCTTATGCCAAGTGTTTGACGCATACCTCTTGGGATCGCTATTATATCAGAGAAGGTTATCTTATGAGAGCTAACGAACTTTGCATCCCCGAGTCTTCTCTTAGTTTGTTGCTTTTGCAGGAATCTCATGGAGGAGGCCTAATGGGACATTTTGGACGTGACAAGACATTTGCTACGCTCTCCAAGAACTATTTTTGGCCCAAGATGTTTCACGACGTCAACCGCTTCACCAACCGATGCTCTTCATGTCGTAAAGCTAAGTCTAAAGCTCAATCGCATGGTCTCTATATGCCCCTTCCAATACCGTTCCAACCATGGGAAGATATTAGCATGGATTTTGTGCTTGGTTTGCCTAGAACTAGAAATCGAAAGGATTTCGTGTTTGTTGTTGTGGATAGATTCTATAAAATGGCACATTTCATTCCTTGCAACAAGGTAGACGATGCTTCACATGTTGCCAATCTCTTTTCTAGGGAAATACTTCTTTTACATGGAGTGCCAAAGACGGTAGTCTTGGACCGCGTCGTCAAGTTCCTAAGCTACTTTTGGAAAACCTTATGCGCCAAGCTCGGAATCAAGCTACTCTTCTCCACGGCTTACCACCCACAAACCGACGGCCAAACGGAGGTGACCAAGCGCACACTCTCCACTCTAATTCGCATGCTAATCAAGAAGAACATCAAGGAGTGGGAGGAGTGTCTACCTATCGCCGAGTTCGCCTACAACCGTGCAAGACACTCAACTACCGGCATGTCCCCCTTCGAGGTCGTCTATGGATTCAACCCATTGTCCCCATTGGACATCCTTCCTCTACCACTACAAGAGCGCATCAATATGGACGCAAGTGCACGTGTGACCATCTCAGGAAGGTGCATGAAGATACAAGGCACACCGTCGAGCACCAAGAACAATGACTTGCCACCAAGCTCAACGTCAACAAGCACCCCATGGTATTCAACATTGGTGATCTTGTGTGGCTACACCTTCGCAAGGACCGCTTCCCCACCGAACGCAAGTCCAAACTCCTACCACGATCAGATGGACCCTTCAAGGTGCTTGCACACTACAACAACGCCTACAAGATCGACCTCCCACTCAACAAGTACAACGTGAGCAACATTTTGAATGTCAAGGATCTCTCGCCCTACCATAGTGATGAAGAATTCAATCTGAGGTCGGATCTTTCCCAAGGGAGGGGAGATGATGCGGAGCATCCCAAGGTCATCCCCACGGACCTACCTACGTCTCCCACGACACCACTTGGACCAATGACAAGAGCACAAGCCAAGGCTATCGAAGATAAGGTGAACTCGCTCCTCTCCGAACTACCACTTTCTATGCATGAGACATGGCTAGTACCTCAAGCGGAAACCCTATATGTGATCAGGTACTTGGAGGAAAGCCACGGATCAGCTATACCCAACGGACAATACGGTGAGGACACCAAGCTCCATGGACAAGAAGAAGGACTGCTCGAAACTCCCAGGCACCGAACGACCGGCGAACCACGGACGTCCGACGAACTCTGATGTAGGGTGGAACCCTAGATGGCCGATATTTCAGAAAAGGAGCAGATCCCAACTTAGAACACGAAGAACACGGGGAAGAATGGAGAGAAATCACAAGGGGAAACACTCAAGAACAAGTCCAATCACACATCCACTAGACAATCAAACACACAAGATCCACAAGGTACATGAACAACAAAGGGAAAGATACAAGGTAAGGTTCATTTCCATGAGGAGGTCTTGAATCCACGAGGGGATCTTCCCGTGAGGGGTCTTGAATCCAAGGTGGATCTTCTCCGTAGAGGGGCCGCGATCTCTCTTTCATGGAGTAGATCCGTATGGATGAGCAAAGCTCTATCTCAAATGAGCTAATTCTTTGCTAACCCTAACTAGGAGGAGGGGGAGGAGTATATATAGTCTAAGCCACGAAGGGGTAAGTGGGAAAGGGATACATGGGCCTTTGGCCCGTCTCTATGCGCAGGTAGGCGCCGGAAGTCCGGGCTGGGGGCCGGATGTCCGGCCGTTCACGGCAGGCCGGATGTCCGGGGCACGGGCCGGATGTTCAGCCTGGAACAGGCCATTCCAGTCTTCTTTGGATAGTCATAGCCAGATTTCCGGGGTTGTCCGCCGGATGTCCGGGCATTGTTGAGGCGCCGGATGTCCGGCCGTTGTAGCTTCAGCAGCTCCGTCTTCTTCCGTCTTTGCTTCCAGGCTTCCCTCGCAGATGGTGTAGTTGTTCGCACTCCTCCTCGTCGTCCGTAGCATTCTGACAATACCTATGCATGCACACGAGTGGAGTGTCAAGTAGTATACCATCCTCGAAGGGGTCAAGTGAGAACGTGTAAAGGAGATGATTCACCTTTGTGTATGTGAAGTAGATGTCGCACGTGTCACTCGCCTAACTGACTCTTGACATGGTGATGTCCATAGGATGCTCCACATCATCTCCCCTCCCTTGGGAAAGATCCGACCTCAGATCAAAAACCAAATCACCATGGGAAAGAGATGGCTTCACCGTGTAGTAGTGGACGTTCACCAAGTACTTGTCATCTTGAAGTTTGAAATGGGTACTCTCCAATGTCGCACCGTCTTGTGATTCCTTCAAAAGGAGTAAGGAAAACAAAAACTTGGAAAAACAAATGTGTTTAGCGTTAGTGCAAAACCAAGCATTCGATAGGTGAGTCACCAAACAAGTGTTGTCATCATGCAAAGCATATGGTGTGACAAAGGATTGTGACATGGCATGTAAGCATATCAATCGAGCACAAGTAAAGATATCATGGGGACAAGCATGTAAATTTGGGGTAATGATGCAAATATGTGTAACAAGAAAATAAGCATCTACCTCAAAATCATAGCAAGCATGGGCAAAGCGCTCAATGAAAGGTCTATGGTAGGCATAAGAAGCATTCACAACACCAAATAAAATGAAGTGTCTAAACACATGGGTCGAGTGCAAGACAATCCAAGCAATACATCCATAGGGTGTAGTGAAGATAGTGTGGCACTCAACACAATAAAAAGAGCAATTGTTCATCATATGTGAGGCAATCAAGGCAAGCATGTAGCAAGAAATGGGATATGGCATATGTTAAGTGATGACATTGTTGCAACCAAACATATGAGAGGAGCAAGTAATCCGAGAATTGGATGCAACACACAAGGCATATATATCATGATGCATGGAATGGTGAAAATGACAAGTCGAAGCAAGATCTCTAACATGTGTACAATCAAGTGGTCCAAGATGAACAATAGGTCTCATGGTGCAAGCAACACAAGTAGTATGATCCATAATATCCATGCTCAAGAAATATGTCACCTTGAAGGCATGTCCTTGTGCATTCTTCACAATGCCTAAGTGGTAGGAAAGGTGGTGTAGAAGCTAGTCATGGTCGAAATGTATGAGGCTCGCTCTCAAGAGCTCGAATGGTCAACTCACGTGAAGTGGAAGTCGACACAAAGTCCAAGTATCCTACATATGCACACAACAAAAGAAAGAATGTATGCGCATGGTAGATAAACACATCATCCATCATGATGGTTCTCTTCTCTTGCACATAACCATTAGAAGCACAAGTGCATGACTAATATGATGCAACAATGGCAATATTCATGGCACTAGGTATATGGTGCAAAGAGGTAAGACAAGCATGCTTTACAAGAAATATGTCAAAATCTCCAAATATAAGCGAGAATGCTATGGGGGCAAACTCGTTATCAAGACTAAAGGCATAATTGCACTCAATACATGGCAAATCATCTAGCATGAGAGAGGAAACATATGGAGATATATGAGAAGAAGCAATAATAATCATGTGCAAAGCATGTAGATGGTTGTAAACTAGTGGAGCGAAGATGTAACACACTAGAGGAAATCATGGCAATCATGTCATGTGAGCAAATAATAGGCAAAGGCAATGCACATGACATATCGCAAGCATGAGCACAAAGCAAGATTATAATATCATCATAGGAATGGGGCATAGATGGAACATGGTAATAACATGTAATATCTCCACCAAGCTTTCAAATACACATACAAGTATGAGAATCAATCGTCATGTGTAATGCAAAGCATGGGTCACAAATGCATGGCAAAGGCATAGGAATGGGCTTATCATGTAAAGTGAACATGGCAAGATGGGCATAGAATATGTATTGGCCAATTCCATAACCATGTGAGGGACATGTAGAATAAATGCGTGAAGTCTTTGCGAGAAGAGAGCGGTGGGAAAGACAATCCATGGTATCCCAAGTCATCATTGCTCTCTAGAGCTTGTTTTGTCAACTCATGGGATTGTGAGGTTTAACAAGTATTCGTGGGTACCTACACAAAAGAGACACGAACCAAAGAAATTGTGTGTGTGGTAAATGTACACATCATCCATCATGATGTGTATGTGCATGTGAGAGTTAGGACAAGATAAGCATTGCTCAAAGAAATTTGATGCATGGTATAAGAACATGTCATCCATCATGAAAGAATAGTTGCTATTGATAACATGACGGGGATGCAAATTGAGCATACAAGTATAGCAAGTGTGTGGCACAACAATAGCATTTTTATTCATGGGGAGCATATTGTGCACACAAGTATTGGGATCATGCAATGAATGGGACGGATCAAAATCTCCGAACATGTATGGGGAAACTATGGGGGTCTCCTCATGAGCAATATTGGAAACATCATATGGAGAAAATGGACAACATCCAAAACAATGCATATCCGATGCTAGGTGATCATGGCATGGCATATGAGATAAATGATGCAAAAGGGAGCATATCAATATGATCACAAGAAAAACAAATGCTAATAACCATAGGCTTGTCATATGTGCCACAAGTGCAAATTGGGTTAATTTGAATGGCATATGCATAGTCACTGCGATGAGATTGCAAGTATGACGCATTGTTGATCTATTGCATAGCATATGACAAGTCAAACGGATTGTCAAACATGATGTGACCTAGAGAATTGTCACAAGAAATCCTATGTAGCATGGCATCACAACTAATAGACTCCACATTAGAATCATCATATTCATCGTAAATGGGTAAATCATTGCATGGGGAAGTCGCACTAGCATGAAGCATGGTAATAGGTTGATCAACATCATGCAAGCAAACAATGTCAAGAATGTCCACTAGTGGGACTAGAGCATCACCGTCACCTATGTTATCATTTTCATTCCACTCAAGTGGTGTAGGTGAGGTGGGAAAGACCAAATGGTGGTCATCTTCATCTTTATGGAACCATGTGGGGGGTGCATCATATTCCACCGTGGCCATCGTCTTGTCCAAAGGGAGGACGAATTCATCGCGAATCGGCCCGTCATCATAGATGGGAGCTAGCACCAAATGAGAAGACACAATAGAGGTAGAGGTCAAGTCATTAGTGTTGAAAGTGGCCTCACATGACCTATCAACTATCTCACTCTCTCTATGTGGTGGTTCACTCACCCCCTCAAGGTAGGTGCACTCAATCTCACGTATGGTGGAGTCACTCATCTCACTCAAGTGGTGGGGTTGTGGCTCTCCTCACATGGGAATTGTGGCAACACATCATATATGGGGCTAGTGGTGAAGTCACTCTCACTCTCAATATGGTGGCAAAAGTCACTCAAGTCATCATACGTCGCCGTGGTCGAAGGGAAAATCCCATGCTCAACCATATCATCGCCATCGCCATGGATGAAAGCCGAAGATGGCACATCATCACTCTCCTCCATGACCGAAGGGAAAATCCCATGCTTGATCATCTCATCATCGTCGCCGTGGATGAAGGCCGAAGATGGCACATCATCACTCTCGCCTCCTAAGATGGAAGCATCATCCTTGCTCGTCACCATGTCGCTCGCCTCCAAAGCTTGGTCCTTGATGGTCTCTCTAGTAGCCGTCATCGCTGCACCAACTTGAAAAGGAGTAGAAGTTGACTCGGCATCATCAATGCCACAAAGAGGGATGGCGGTGAAGTCGAACTTGGGAGCATCGTCTTGGAGCTCTTCGGGCTTGGACATCATGGTGGTACTAGCCTCATGCGCATCCTCATGGAGCTTGGTCGTTGAGAAGTGAGCTTGGGGTGGAGAAGCTTTGGCCTTCATGAGTTCTTGTTCTGCCTTGAGAGCACCAATGTAGTTGTCGTCGATGGACTTGTAATTCTCGAGGAAGATCATCTTGGAGATGTCGTTTTGCAATCCCATCATGAAGTGTAACTTCATCGAAATGGGTTGTCCATGTCGGCTCGTCGCAAGGCAATCTTCATCTCCTTGAAGTACTTGTCGATGGACTTGGATCCTTGGATGGTGTTCTCCAATTGGCGTTGAAGTTGTTCCATGTAGGTTGGAGGCACGAACTCTCGCCGCAAAGCTCTCTTCGTCTTGGGCCAACTCATGTCATAGCTTTCCGAAGGCGTGTGAAGCCACCATGTGTACGCGTAACCATGGAAATTTCTTGTGGTGAACTTCACTTGATCTTTGGGAGGAACTTCATGTAGCTTGAGGTAGTCGTCCATCAAACGTTCCCACTCGAGATACTCCTCGGGTTCTAGAGTTCCATAGAAAGGAATCTCATGGTCGATGTCGAGGTCGTAGTAGCTCGTGGAAGTCGTGGACTTGAGCTTGGGGAGCTTCTCTTGAGCGTAGTCTTGAGGTGCTTGTTGGCGAAGATGTTGTATATCCAAAAGCGAAGATGCCTTGAAGTCGCTTGGCGAAGATGCCAAGGGAGATGGTGAATTCGTTGAGCGGTTGTTGGTGTTAAGCTCTTGACCTTCACGTTCGTGGTGGTGATGGTGTCGATGCCGATGTGACCTTGCCGGAGATGGTAGCTTGGAAGCATGTGTACTTGAGCGTCTTCTCGAAGATGAGGAAGATCTCTTGTAGGAATTGATGAGGGCTTTGATCTCATCCATTTGAGATTGCATCTTGGAGTCGGTAGAGTTATTCGTGGCATCGAACTCGTCGTCGTTGTTGTAGACCGAAGGTGAAATGCCTTGCCTATCCATCACAAGACTCGAGTAGAGGTGAGTAGTAAATGAGATAAACAATACCAAGTTACCTTTTCCCAATGTTGAGGATGTATCCCGTTTCACTCAATGTGAGATGAAAGAATAGTGGAATTGGTACCGAACTTGTTCACTCACACCTACAAACTAAAGCTTATGGAGTAGCTCGATGAGGATAGTGGCACAAAAATTTAATGCCAAATGTTAGCAAGAGTCAATAATGTTGAAAGAGATTCACAAATTCGCAAGTGAAACAAATAGACCAATAGCAATATGTGGCACACGAAAACACACACATGGATAGATAAATGGGGTCGTGCAACCAAGGAATTAGCACAAAATGTGGAATCCACGAAAAACGCTCGTGTTTCACAACTCAAGAGAGACACTAGCACGATTGCTCAATAGGCGGATACGACACATGTGCACAACCTATAAGATGAAAAATGTAAGGACGTTCTATCCCAAGTATGCTATGTGTATGATGTTCCGGTGCTTTAGCACAAGATGATCCAAGATGATCGGATATGACAATCTTATATGCAATGTGGTATGGTGCTATGGCTATTGCTTACAAGCTTCTTTGCTCTTTCTCTTTCGCTTAAAAGATTATTATTTTTTTGTGTATGGCCACAATGCTAAATGCACAAACCAAGATAGCAATTGGGTATATACAGGAACAATCTTGTGACATAAGGGATGATATGATACCAATATGATATGGTATGTATGCAATGGATGGTGTAGATCACTAATGTGCACAAGTAACGTTGCTTGCAATACACAAATGGCTAGTCTCGATAGGCAAGTGACACAAAATGGGCTAGGGGTTCTCAATGCAATGGCAAGGGAATATACAATGGAGGGATACCATGATGCCAAGATGATATGGAGGTTACCGTCCGTGGCGATGATGAGTGGCGGTAATCCTCATGGAGATACCAAGATGATGGAGACTCATCCCTAAGTAGCCGAAACACCTTAGGAAATGGAAAAAAATCGGGAACTCAAAATATCAAATGTCAAATGGTGGTAGCGGGAATGTGGTGGTGGTTGCGGAAGCTTAATGGGATTGCGAAAATGCAATGATGGGATTTGAGATGCAATGCGGAAGTGGAGGGTAAGGTGGTGGACTATACACGGTGTCGGAGTTGGAAGCATGGTCCCTAAGTACCCGAAACACCTTAGGAGACACAACTCACAATACTAACAAAATTCAGTTAAGTTGGGGTGGCGGAAGTGTATGGTGGGCAAGCCTATGCAGAAATGGTGGTGGTGGTTGATGAAGAAGCAACTGTCCCTAAGTAGCTGAAACACCTTAGTGACTCGAATCACTACTCAAGCAACCACTAATGTGATGGTGAACAAAATTGATTAGGTTGCGGAAGGCTATGGTGTTTTTGCGGAAGTTACGGTCGAGGCCCTAGGCAAAAATTTTGGGGCTATTTTTGGTGGGGATTTTTGAATTTAGGACGAAATCAACAAAATAAGGCTAGAAAACACAACGGAGAGGCTCCGAAATCGTGATCAACGTGGCTCATGATACCAAGATGATGTAGGGTGAAACCCTAGATGGTCGATCTTTCACAAAAGGAGTGGATCCCAACTAAGAACACGAAGAACATGGGGAAGAACAGGGAGAAATCACAAGGGGAAACACTCAAGAACAAGTGCAGTCACACATCCACTAGACAATCAAACACACAAGATCCATAAGGTACATGAACAACAAAGGGAAAGATACAAGGTAAGGTTCATCTCCATAAGGAGATCTTGAATCCACGAGGGCATGCACACGAGTGGAGTGTAAAATAGTATACCATCCTCGAAGGGGTCAAGTGAGCACGTGTAAAGGAGATGATTCACCTTTGTGTATGTGAAGTAGATGTCGCACGTGTAACTCACCGAATGGACTCTTGACATGGTGATGTCCATAGGATGCTTCGCATCAAATTCCAGGTTCCGGACGACTGGCCCGCTCCGTACGATAGGCGCTACCACTCCCGAGCCAAAACGCCGGATTTCCTAAGACCTTCGGACGACCGATGCCCCGGACTTCCGACCCCGACCGGATGTCTGACTGAAGCACGCCTTCTCGAACTTTTCCAGTTCGGTGGTAGCAGCAATTAGCTGTGTCCGACACTGCTCTAGCTCTTGGGCTAGCAGGTCGTTCTTCTCCGTAAGAACCTAGTTATACAACGATCCTTAAAACATTTGTCCCAACTGCTTCAAGTATTGGGTGCTACGGGCACATGGTTATCAAATTTGGACAAGGTAAACTTACCTGCACATCTTTCAAATGTTGCTCGGTGGCTCGGTTAAGCCCATCTCGAGCAGCTTGGATGTATGCATCAGCCGAGCTGAAGGCACCGAACGCCTCTTTTGAGAAGCGAGGATTTCGTAAAACGTCCCTCTGGCGCCGGTGATTCATGGCGCTCTCCACTTTCGAATTGGTGACGGACATATTTTCCGAACCCTCGGCAGAAGGACAGTCCGGCGCCGCTCCCATATCGGGCCCCGTCTCTTCGGCTGGGACCGAACCCTGGTGATCAAGAGTACGACTGGTCGGGTCCCCGGACACAGTCCGTTGAGCCTTTTCCCTGACACAAAATGAATATATAAGTCACAGCTAGATGCGACTGCTAAAAAGAGCATAGTTGCAAACCCATACCTCTTCAAGGAAGTCCCGACCGTATCTCTGTTTGCCTTCCTCTTTGAAGGCCTACCCGACGCGGGAGCCACTCTCTTTGGAGATGCCCTCGGGGCAGCACGACGCGCCAAACGCCTCCCCTTCTGAGCATAGGATAGTGCGGTGAGTGAGGAAGAATGAGAAAACCCTCTCGGACAAAGTGTCTCCTAATTACTTACGTGCGAAACAGGAAGGAGGACGGGGTAATTTGCGATGATGGGTACATCCGTGCTGTCACAACTTGTCTAATAGAAAACTCCATCTTTGAGCTCTAGGAATATGTCCGGATCTTCCTCATATCCGGGATCAAGATCCTGATTGTGATTCTCCGGCTGAGGGGTAGGGTCATGGATCCCCTCGACAGCCTTTCGCCATTCCTGTCGTGAATGAATAAGATATCGCCCTTCAAAAATAATTCAGGGAGAGGGGTCGAATAGTGGAGTTAGAGCTTACCCAGCTAGGAGAATTGTACATAGAAAACCCGTCTCGATTTTGGAGATGGGCGAACTCCTCCTGCTCCCCTTTATACAGTTCGACCAATATTTTGGCCTGAGTGGCGGGAGTCTTCGGGCCCTTTCGACTGTAGCGGGAGGCGTCGTCTTCCCCATTGTAATGCCACATGGGTAGCCCTCTATATTGGAGCAGTTGGACCCCCCGCGTTATGGAGACCGCCATTACCTTGACTATTGACAATCTGGACTGGGCGAGCATCTTAATCTTGCCCAGCAGCAGACTGATCTCTGCGCTATCCTCTTCCTCGAGGCTTCGAGGATGCCAACTATGGCGTTTCTTCAACGGAGCACTTGAAAATTCGGGGAGGCCCATCCGGACTGGGTCGGGAAGTGCGACATCGTCAATATAAAACCATTCAGATGTCCACTCTTCAAAAACTTTCTTCGGTGTGCCGGATAGATATCCGGTCTTGGCAATGCGCCATATTTCGGCCCCGCCCACTTCAAATATCTATCCCTCGTGGTTGTGTGGGACAAGACAAAACAACCTTCTCCACAGATCAAAATGGGCCTCACAACCCAGGAATGATTCGCATAAAGTGACGTAGCCCGCAATATGCAAGATGGAGGCTGGGGTAAAATTGTGTAGCTGGAGGCCATAATACTCCAGAAGCCCTCAAAGGAATGGGTGAATTGGAAATCCCACGCCCCTCAGCAGATAGGGGACGAAGCACACTCGTTCCCCCATGTACGGATTGGGGAAATCCTCCGCCTGGGTTTTGCCGTTGAAGGAAGCCAACCCTGCTCGAACAGGGACTAGATCCACAGGGGAGAGAAATCCTTGTGTTTGCAACTTCGCCAATCGCCTATGGGACATGGAGCACCTCTCCCACTCACCTTTCTCCGGGTTGTAAGGGAGGAGGAGCTGGGAATGCTGACCATGTTGGAATGGTATTTCGTGGCAATCTCTGAGGATTTTCTCCGTATGGTGCCGAATGGATCTCGGACCCAATCTCTTTAAATAGACACTCTGTCTGGCATGGCCAGGGAGTTATTTGCAAAGAATACCCTGACCATCTGCATTCACCCGACACGTGGCAGCTGAAGTCATCGATGCACAGAAGCCGAGGGGCGTAGCCTTGAATTAAATGCCGAATATGTTACTTGGAAGTCGTCGTCGGAGGAACCCGCCTTGCAATGCTGAAGACAATCTGCGCGCCGAACACCTCGTCATTGAAGCCTGGTTCGGGGGCTACTGAGGGAGTCCTGGACTAAGGGGTCCTCGGGCGTCCGGCATGTTTACCATTGGCCGGACTGGTGGGCTGTGAAGATAAGAAGACCGAAGACCACACCCGTGTCCGGATGGGACTCTCCTTGGCGTGGAAGGCAAGCTTGGTGACTAAATATGTAGATTCCTTTCTTTCTAACTGACCTTGTGTAACCCTCGATCCTCTCGGTGTCTATATAAGCTGGAGGACTTAGTCCAGAGAGGGATACTCATTATCATAGCCATACAAGCTAGACCTCTAGGGTTTAGCCATTACAATCTTGTGGTAGATCAACTCTCGTAACTCATATTCATCAAGATCAATCAAGCAGGACGTAGGGTATTACCTCCATAAAGAGGGCTCGAACCTGGGTAAAACATTGTGTCCCCTGTCTCCTGTTACCATCGACCTTAGACGCATAGCTCGGGACCCCCTACCCGAGATCCGCCGGTTTTGACACCGACAGCTGGTATGCTAGGTCGCGATGCCGTGGTCAAGGCCAGGAGGTGAGCAGCCCGAGGTCCAATTAGAGCTCCTGAGGCGCAATGCTCAAGAGGTCCCCTTAGCATGCAAGCAGCTACCTAAAGGTGGGAAAGGAAGGTGACATCGCCGCAGCAGGGCTGCAAGAGGTGGGAATCTTATGCCGTAGCGCTCGGCCGACCCGGGTGCGAAACTTATCTTGGCAGTCCAGAGTTGATCCCTTGTGCAGCGCCAGGCTCGCGCGTCGACGGCCATACCGTAGCTAGGTTAGGCCCGTGCAAGTCTCCCCCTCTTCCCTACGCTCTTCCCTGTGCTCTACGTCCTTGGGTCCCGACCCTCGAGCGAGCTCAACCGCCGCTAGTATGCTAGGTCGTGATGCCATGGTCAAGGCCAGGGGGTGAGGGCTAGAGAGCCAGTAAGAGCTCCTGAGTCGTGATGCTCAGGAGCCCCCCTTTAACGCGCGAGCGAATTGCATGGGAAAAGAGGGAGCCCACGGTACCGCCCGCTGTCACCCTCGGGAGGTTCTTGCAGGTTAGCGCGGAGAAGGGTACAAATTGCAACCATGCTTGCCTGTCTGCCACTGGTCATTCCGCAAGAAGATTAAGGCACCGAGGGTCTGGTGAGGTGACGTGCGCGGGCGTGCCGCGAGCTAGAGCTCGACGGCTCAGATTTGTCAGCATTGCGGGGACGGACCAGAGCACAAGCGCCATGCCAGCATGGGTAGCCCCCGTTGCGGGATGAGCGAGGGGCCGATCGGTGATGCGGGCGGCTGTGGCGACTGACAATCAAGCAAGGGATGACTATAAATAAATCATGCATGGGAACCAGCTAGCTTAGATAGATGCAAGAACGATACATGCCACTGGGACGGACCCGAGCGGCCTAGGGATGATGCAGCCCGAGGGGCGCCCCCAGTAGGGTAAGGTAAAAATGCGGAAGGATACATGCCGCAGGGACATGCCCATGCGACCTGGGAATAATGCAGCCCGAGGGGCGCTCCTAGCTGAATGAACTTGGAAAATGTCACTTGGTTTCATTGTCAAAGAAGTGTTGTGGCAGCTGAAGGTGCACGCTGAAGAAGTCGCTCCTCATGAGCCGCCAAGACCCTGAGCCTCGGGAGGCTCTGGGGGCTCAGGTGGCTCCTTGAGGACCATCTCCATCTCCGTCAGGACAGCGTGATGCCTGGCCTCCTAGGTTGCCAGGATGCTCTGTAGGTTGCGCTGGAAGGTGGCTGCCATGCTCGGAAGGCCAAACGACATGTGAACAAAGCTGTGAGGTGGACCCTTGCACTGCCCAACACGCGAAGGCCAGAAGCGCTCCTGAGATGCGGCCCTGTTGAGCCCTGGGATGTCAATGCAGACGCTCAGCTCACCACCCTCGCCTGGATGGGGAACTACACCAGGTGGGCGGCGGTAGCCACGCATAGCCCTTGCTTCCTGAAGCTCCTGGGCGGCCTTGACGATGAACTCCTGAGCGCCGGGCGCTCCTCGCCCGGTGCCCTTCTGAGAGAAACATGCCGCAAAGCATGCCTCCACGTGGTACCCGAGCGCCTCCCTCATGATGTTGGCCAGGTCTGAGGCCCTCCAGAAGAGAGCCCCCAAGCCTCGCCTGAGGAGGGCGCCAGGCGCGCCTTCCTATGCGAGGGAGGGAGGCGCCCCAGGTGCGGGCGCTCATCCTGAGGCGGCGCCACTGGAGACACCGCCCCCTGAGGCCCTGTGCGGAGTAGCCGCTTCTTCTTCTTGGGGACGGCCTCAGGAGGGTACTGCGCGCCCTCGCTGTCCGGGTCTTTGATTGCTGCGGCTTGGAAGGCGCGCTCGAGGGAGCACACTGCGTCTCTTTCTTCGCAAGGGACTATGATGATTCTACTGCTTCCTGACATCTTGAGGACGTTGTAGCCATGGTGGGTCACTACAATGAACATGGCTAATGCTGGGTACCCGAGGATGGCATTGTACGTCAGACAGATGTGGGCGACGTCGAAGTCGATGAGCTCGGTGTGGTAGTTATCGCGCTGGCCAAAGGTGACAGGGAGACGAACTTGTCCTATCGGGGTGGTGGAGCCGTCGGTCACTCCTGAGAAGGGCTTGGTAGGCTGTAGCTGATCATAGGGTACTTGAAGGCTGTCGAACATCTTGACGGACTGGACACTGAGCCCCGCGCCACCGTCAATGAGGGTCTTGGTGACTTGGGAGTTGCTGATGGCGGGTGAACAGAGCATCGGGAGAACGCTGGCGGTCACCTTGCATTTGAGCTGGTTCACCGAGCTGAAGGTGATGGCATGCTTGGACAACCTGAGCGGGTGCGTGGCCTCAAGCCTGGGGAGGGCTGCATTCACCTCGCGAGAAAACTGCTTGAAGATGCGCTGGGAAGCCGGGGCCTGAGCACCGCCAAAGATGCAAGCGATGGCGCGTGGCTCCTGGAAGCCCCCAGCCCCCTCGTCCTGATGGTGGTCGTTGTTCCTTCTTGGTGGTAGCGGCAGTGGAGGGAGGCCAGGATTTCCCCGAGGACGGTCCTTGCGAGGCTGGTCGTGCCAGGCGCCCTCACGAGGCTGCTCCTGCCAGTGGTCCTTACGAGGCCGGTCGCGGCACTCCTCGCGGGGGCCGCGGTCATTCCAGCGTCCTCCACCTCGTCCTCCTCCTCGGCCGTAGCCTCGGTCGTTGCGCTCGGGGCGTTGACCGAAGTATCCATCTCGGATGGCCCTGAGCTCTTGACAATCATTGGTGTTGTGGCTGTGTACGTTGTGGAAGGCGCAGAACGGGCGGTTGCTCTTGGACGACTCGGGATGGTCCCGGCCGCGCTTCGTGTCCGGCTCTGCTGCGAGCATGGCTACTCCCTTGCACTTCATGTCCTTGACCTTGGCTTTCTTCTCCTCCGGGTCGGCAGCAGGGAGCTCATGGAGGGAGAGGCGCCCTTCCTCAGCTCTTGCGCACTTGGTCGCTATGTTGAACAGCTCCAGAGTCGTGCATAGCTCCTCGTGGATGGCAAGCTCCTCCTTCATCTTGACGTCCCGGACGCCATCGGAAAATGCTGAGATGATGGCCTCGTCCGTCACCTTGGGGATCTTGAGGCGAACGCTGTTGTAGCGCTGGATGTACTTCTGCAGGGTCTCTCCCTACTGTTGCTTGATGTGACGCAGGTCACCCGCGGCGGTCGGCGGTCATGAGTACCCTGGAAGTTGGCGATGAAGAGGTCGCGCATCTCACCCCAGGAGGAGATTGATTCCGCGGGCAGGTTCAGGAGCCACGAGCGAGCGCCATCCTTGAGAGCCATGGGAAACCAGTTCGCCATGACCTTTTCGTCGCTGTTGGCCGCCTCGATGCTCAGCTCGTAGAGCTGCAGGAATTCCGTGGGGTCGGGGGTGCCGTCGTAGCGCGGAGGCAGATCCGGCTTGAACTTGCCTGGCCAAACGACGGTGCGCAGCTCGGGAGTGAAGGCGCGACAGCCTGCGGTGGCCACCGGGGCCCTCTGCAGGGGCGGAGCCTGCCCTTGATGTCCGCACACTGCTGCCGCATGCGGGGCACGGTCTTGCCGTGGTGGTGCCGAGAGCGCTGGAGCATTTTCTTGCGGCCGGGGAACCTCTTGGCAGCTTCCTTCTTCTCGCGCGGGCGCCCGGCGTGATGGGTCGCGCCGCGGGATCATGCGTCTTGGAGCGAGGACGCCTTCATGGCACGGCGGAGGCAGTGGCACTCCGTGAGCTGCGCATCTTGGTGCGAGGGCGTCGTCTTGCTGCGGAGGCGCTCTATGAGCTACGTCGCCCGCGGCTAGAGGTGGGTGAGGCAGCGAGAGGGATGGTGCAGGAGAGCCCCCGGCGGCGCTGACGAGATCGGCGATGCGGTCTAGCCAGTCCTCGTAGAGGTCGTCGACCGGGCGGTAGCGCAGGAGCTCGCGTGCCATGAGCAGCGCGGCCTGCGTCTCCGTGGGCGCGCGATGAGCGTGAGACGATGAGCCGGCCGTCAGCGACGGGGTGGCGGTGCGGCCGTCCCGCCACACGGAGGGGTGCAGTGATGATGCTTGCTGCTTGTTTGCTGCCGGGCCGGTAGCAGCGTTGGCAATAGGTGATGGAGAACGACGGGGAGGCCCACCGACAAGGGCCGTCTGAGTGACTCGGGCGGCGAGGGCGGCCCGGCGCTCGGTGCGGGCTCGACACGCGTCTGCCATGGATGCGGTGGAGCGGTGGAACATGGATCAACAAAAGGAAAGCTTCAGTGCACCCCTACCTGGCGCGCCAAATGTCGGATTTCGGGTTCCGGCAAAACCCTTGAGGTTCGAACTCTGGGGTGTGCACGAAGATCTCTCCTCCCCCTAGCTCACGGTCTCACCACAATCTCAAAGCTCAGCACGCCAAACTCACAAAACAAAGGACACCGAGTTTATACTAGTTCGGGCCACAATTGTGGTGTAATACCCTACTCCAGTGTGGTGTGGTGGATTGCCTCTTGGGCTGAGGATGGACAAGTACAAGGGAAGAACAACCTTCTGAGGAAAGGCATCCTTAAGCTCGGAGAGCTTGTGAGATGGGCTTGGTGGAGTGGATCCAATCCAAGATGAGCCGATCCTTGACTATGGTGGTGGCTAGTCCTATTTAGAAGACCTTGGTCCTCTTCCCAAATGTAGGCGGGAAGGGATCCAACAACGGCCAAATTTGAAGGAGACAACTAGTACAAGTTATCCTGACAAAAGGTGGTCTTCGCTTGTCAAAGGCTCTGGTGGTGACGCCGTCCTGGGCTCCACGGTGACCTCCGTCCTGCTGTCCTGCTGGTCTTCGTCTTGTTGCACCGATATGTAAACCTTTTCCTGATGCCTCGGGACTCCTCACCTACGCTTGCCTCTTTAGCACCAAAGAGGAAACGAGGACACTACACGCGCTGGCGCCTGCCTGGTGCCCGCCTGGCCTTGGTTGTCATGGCTTGCGTCATAGGGACCTCGCAAGGTGCCCCCTGCCTTGATCTCTCCGCCCCTCGCGGCCAACCAAGTGAGGCCGCACCCGAGGAGGTCTTGTGTCGTTCGCCTCGCGAGGCTTGGCCCCTCGCGAGGGTCTTGAGTGTTTGCTGATGAAGATGAGCCGTACAGGGCCGCTGGTGGAGCCACACCATGGGCCGCAGGCAGGCAAGTCTGTGGACCCCCGTTCCCAGGACGCTGACAGTAGACCTGGAGGTAGCTCGTCGGGGAAAACATCTTGGAATTCCTGCAAAAGAGAAGACAACACTAAAGGTAGAGTGTGAGAGGTGTTAGCTTTTGGTGCCTTGTCCTTGCACAAAAGGATATAGTGTATCACACTAGATGGGTTCTCACACACTTCTCTTATCTCACATTCGGTGGCAAATAGAACTAGGTTCTTCTTTTCGCTCATCGTGGAGGCACTCAATTTGGGCTTGTGGCGCTCATTCTCTTTTTGGTGGTTCGCTCTCTCACTATTCTCTCCATGATGGGTGGCTTTCTTGTTGGCGATCACTTGGCTTGGAGACATGGGGCAAAGTACATACTCCTTTCCTTTCATCTTGAAGATGTAGTGGTTCATTCGGCCGTTGTGGATGACACCTCTATCAAATTTCCATGGTCGTCCGAGAAGAAGGTGGCAAACGTTCATTGGAACGACATCACACTCCAAAGTGTCTTCGTAAGCTCCGATTTTGAAGGAGACTTTCACTCTATGCTCGACTTGTATAGTGCCGGGGTCGCTTAGCCATTAAACTTTGTAGGGGTGTGGGTGCTTCGTCTTGGGCAATTGGAGCTTGGAGCAAAGTTCTTCACTCGCTAAGTTATGGCAACTCCCTCCATCGATGATGACCTTGACGGACCTTCCATTGATGCCGGCCTTGGTATGAAAGGTATGGCATCTTTGGTCTTCTTCTTGGTGATGTTGAAGAGTCAAGACCTCGGAGACAACTAGAGCTGGCCTTGAATCTTCATCACAAAAGACTTGTTCCTCTTCATCGTTCACTTGCCGGTGCATGGCGACTTGCCCAAGTGCTTCCGTTTCTCCTTCACTCATGGAGTCGTATGTACCATCATCATTGAGGATCATGGTTCGCTTGTTGGTACACTCAAAGGACTTGTGGCCTCGGCCTCCGCATGTGAAGCATTTGAAGGAACTTGTCTTGACGGTCTCATCGGTTGGGGTTGATGATGATGCAGCTCTCGGCTTGAAGTTGCTCGTTGTAGGAGGATGACTTGAGGTTGTCGAATTTTTCTTGGAACTCGACTTGTCGTTGTTGCTTGTAGAAGGCTTGGTTGATGTAGAATGTGTTGGAGTCGTTGAAGCTTGGGTGCTGGAGAAACCATAGGACTTGGATGAGAACTTGGCATACTTGAAGTCATCTTGCACTTGACGTTCCGCTTTGGTAGCTTGATGCACTAGCTCAATGAGGTTCGATTATGGTTGGAAGTCGGTGATCTTCTTGATAGGGTGATTGAGTCCATTCAAGAAACGTGCCATAGTTTGCTCATCATCTTCTGTGACATTGGCTCGTATCATTGCAATCTCCATTTCCTTGTAGTACTCTTCAACGCTCTTGGTTCCTTGCTTGAGTAGTTGGAGTTTCTTGAAGAGGTCGCGGTTATAGTAGGTAGGCACGAAGCGTGCTCTCATGACATCCTTCATTTGCGCCCAAGTAGTGATGGGTGGTTCACCTTTTGCCTCTCGGCGCTCAATGACTTGTTCCCACCAAATGAGGACATAGTCTTGGAACTCAAGGGATGCCATCGCGATCTTCTTCTCTTCTTCATAGTTGTGCAAGCGGAAGATTTTGTCGACCTTCAATGCCCATGAAAGGTACTCTTAGCAATCATTGCTTCCATTGAACTTGGTCATGTGAACTTTAGCTTGTCGTAGCATTTCTCTTCATTGTGTTCGGGTTGGGGATGATGACGTCCTTGACGAGGAGGATCGTCTCTCACAACTTGCTCTTGCTGTGGAGGATTTCCATTGTCTTCTTGCTCTTGTTGAACTTGATGTTCTTGGCGAGCTTGTGGAGGAACTTGTCGAGCTTGACAATGCACGCGAGATTGGTATATTCGTTTTTCAATTTCTTCATGAAGTGCTTCTTGATGTTCACGAGGCTGTCGGCCTCGGTTGGCCATGGCTCGACTTGATTCTCGGAGGGCTTGTTGCGCCTCAAATGCTTCAGCTTCTCTCAATTGTTGCTCTTGACGTTGTGCCTCGGCATCTTGTGCTTCTTGGTGTAGACGCGCTCGCTCTTCCTCTTCGTGGTGGCGTTGGCATTGTCGTTCTCGTGCTTGCGCAAAGGTAGCTTGGTTTTGACGATGTCATTGTTCTTGAGAGTTGTTGTCGTGAAGAGGGTTGCAGTTGGCTTGACGATCTTGGCATGCAGCACGTCGAAGAGTATTGGATGTTAGTGTACTTGAGCCGAAGATGGTGTAGTCAGAGTGTCGACTTGAGCGGCTCCGTCTTGATGAGGACGAAGTGGAAGAAGAGCGGTTGAGCAACAAAGCACGAATCTCTTCCATTCTTGCGTCATTCTCTTGCTTGTGGTCGTCGAGCTTGTGGTCGAAGTAATCTCTTGTGCGTTGCTCGGAGAGTCGCAAGTCGGTGGCGAGGTTGTGGATGCGTTCACTCATTTCTTGTTGCTCTTGATGCAAAGCACGTTGTGCACCAAAGAGGTGGCTCTTTGTGACGTAGGAGTTCATGTCGTCATCTTGCCTGGTGAAGAGTGGGTTGGTAGAAGTACTTGTCATATCCATCATTCCAAACAAATATGTGAGTGGGAGAAAGAGAAGAACATGTACCAAATGTACCTTGACCGATGTTGAAGATGGATCAAAGATCACTCCAATGTGGAACAAGGAAATAGCACAATTGGTACCAATTCTTGTCTGTTCCTCACACCTACACAAGTAAAAGCTTATGGTGGAGCTCGATTAGGATGGTGGCACAAAATTTGATGCAATTGTTAGTGAGCTTCAATAATGTTGGAAAAGATTCGCAATTTTGCAATGCAACAAGTAGACCAATAGCAAAATAAGGTACACGGGAACACACACGCAAAGAGATAAGTGGGGTCGTGCAACCAAGGATGAGCCAATATGTGGAATCCATGAAAATGCTCTTGTTGCACAACACTAGAGAGACACTAGCATGATTGCACAATAGGCGGATACGAAGACTCGTGCACAACCTACTAAGCAAAAATACAATGACTTCTATCCCAGGTATGCTCTATGTATGGTATTCCGATGATACGATCCAAGGTGATCTAGTATGACAATCTTAATGTTGTATGATGCTATGGTTCTTGCTTAAAAGCTCTCTGCTTATCTTTCCCTTTTTGCTTAAAAGCTTGTTTGGCTCCTTGTGTTTGAGCTCTTTTCTCATGCAATGCTTCATGAACCAAGATAGCAATTGAGTATGCGATGACACTTTGTGACACAAGAGATGATATGCACCAATGATATGTATGTATGCTATGGGAAGTATGATTACTAATGTGCACAAGTCACGTTGCCAGCAATACTCAATGGCCAGTCTCGATGGGTAAGATACACAAAATTGGGCTATGATGGCTATCAGTGTAATGGCAAGAATGATGTATCACTATACTAAAGATGAGGTTACCGTTCTTGCTCACGGTATGGTGTCAAAATGGTGGAGTGGTTGTTGTCAATGACGCATCTGTGGCGAAGGTGAGCGGCGGTGATGTTGATGTCGAACCGTACCTAAATAGCCGAAACACAATAAGACACGGAATTGCAACTCAAATTCTCAAAGCAAAACGTGACAAAATTGTTGGAGTTGGTAGTGGTAAGCGATGGTGGTGTATGTGGTATATGGCGGTGCTATGCAGAAGTGGTGGTGGTATGTGGAAGTGTATGTGGGCACCGGAACAAAATTTGGCAAAATTTGGACGGAAAACAGGGTGGTGGATGGAAGTGATGCTGCCAGGGGCCGGATGCCCCGGCTTGATGGTATGATGTCTGGGGTGGCCGGATGTCCGAGCTGTCAGGCCGGATGTCCGGGCTCTGGATCCGTTGACAAACTCGATGAACTTCGCGTGTAGAGGTCGAATCCCGGGCAAAATTCGGGGGAATTTGTGGATGGAAATTGGGGAAAAGATGATGGAAAGCTAGATCTACCTGCAACACATGAAATTCGTGGATCAAATCCAACAAAACTTCATCACACCAACAAATCACAAAAAAAATTTGGGGGCTATTTTTGTGGGGAATTTTAGAATTAGGGATGAAATCAACAAAACTAGGCTAGAAAACACAACGGGGAGGCTCCGACATCGTGATCAATGTGGCTCTAGATACCAAGATGATGTAGGGTGGAACCCTAGATGGCCGATCTTTCACGAAAGGAGCGGATCCCGCGAGGAACATGAAGAACACGAGGGGAATCACGAGGGAAAACATGAGGGGAAACACGAGAGAAACACTAAAACCAACAAGGATGATCACACATGTGCTAGATCCATGAACACAAAGGGAGATACAAGATCCAAAGTCAACAAGGGACGATACACGGTAACCGGTTCTTCTCCAAAGGAGGTCTTGATGGGGCCACCCAAGAGGGGGTCTTGAACCCAAGGGGATCTTCTCTGAAGAGGGGTCACGGTCTCTCTCGTGGAGTAGATCCGTAATGGATGAGCAAAGCTCTATCTCTGATGAGATACTACTTTGCTAACCCTAAAACGTGGGTAGGAGAAGAGTATATATAGTCTAGGTGGGCGAAGGGGTACACGGGCCTCGGGCCCTTACACTGTGCGCAGACAGGGGAGGCCGGACATCCGGGCTACGGGCCGGATGTCCGGGCGTTCACGGAGGGCCGGATGTCTGGGCTGGCGGGTACGGTCTTGCTGCCTTCTGGATCGGGGGTGTCCGGATTTCCGGGCTGGTGGCCGGATTTCCGGGTCGGGGCCGGATGTCCGGGCCGGTCGCCGGATGTCCGGGCCCTGTAGACTTGGCCGCGGGTCCGTTGCTGCAGGTGACACCTCTAGGGGCCGGATGTCCGGGTCCTGGGGGCTGTTCTTGGGTCCTTCCATTGGATCTCTTCATCCATGGACTCGGGGACTTGTTCGTCTTCACGTGCATCTTCGGGAGGGTCCTCTTGGTACTTGATCATGCACAACATCTCGGATTTAGGTAGTAGCCATGTCTCGAGAGGATCATATGTAATATCACTAAGGAAAGAAGTCACCTCGGTCTCGAGAGCTCTAGCTCTAGCTCGTGTCATAGGTCCTCTTGGCTCTTGATGAGACGATGGTAGTCCCATGGGGATGACCGTAGGATGCTCCGCATCACTTATGCATAGGGGTTGGCACACGTTTTCGTCTTGACTCTCCGGTAGAAACTTTGGGGCACTCGTTGAAGTTCTATGTGTTCGTTGAATAGATGAATCTGAGATTGTGTGATGCATATCATATAATCATACCCGCGGATACTTGAGGTGACATTGGAGTATCTAGGTGACATTAGGGTTTTGGTTGATTTGTGTCTTAAGGTGTTATTTTACTACAAACTCTAGTGCTATTTGTGACACTTATAGGAATAGCCAATGGATTGATCGCAAAGAACAACTTTGAGGTGGTTTCATACCCTACAATAATCTCTTCATTTGTTCTCCGCTATTAGTGACTTTGGAGTGACTCTTTGTTGCATGTTGAGGGATACTTATATGATCCAATTATGTTATTATTGTTGAGAGAACTTGCACTAGTGAAAGTATGAACCCTAGGCCTTGTTTCGAAGCATTGCAATACTGTTTTTGCTCAATTTTATCATTAGTTACCTTGCTGTTTTTATATTTTTAGTTTACAAAAACCTATATCTACCATCCATATTGCACTTGTATGACCTTCTCTTCACCTAACTAGTGCACCTATACAATTTACCATTGTATTGGGTGTGTTGGGGACACAAGAGACTCTTTGTTATTTGGTTGCAGGGTTGTTTGACAGAGACCATCTTCATCCTACGCCCCCACGGATTGATAAACCTTAGGTCACCTACTTGAGGGAAATTTGCTACTATCCTACAAACCTCCACACTTGGAGGCCCAACAACGTCTACAAGAAAAAGGTTGTGTAGTAGACATCAAGCTCTTTTCTGCGCTCTTGGTGTCAAAACCGGCGGATCTCGGGTAGGGTGTCCCGAACTATGCGTCTAAGGCGGATGGTAATAGGAGGCAGGGGACACGATGTTTTACCCAGGTTCGGGCCCTCTTGATGGAGGTAAAACCCTACGCCCTGCTTGATTATTCTTGATAATATGAGTAGTACAAGAGTTGATCTACCACGAGATCGGAGAGGCTAAACCCTAGAAGCTAGCCTATGGTATGATTGTCTGTTGTCCTACGGACTAAAACCCTCCAGTTTATATAGACACCGGAGGAGGCTAGGGTTACACAAGGTCGGTTACAAAGGAGGAGATATACATATCCGTATTGCCTAGCTTGCCTTCCACGCCAAGTAGAGTCCCATCCGGACACGGGACGAAGTCTTCAATCTCGTATCTTGATAGTCCAACAGTCCGGCCAAAGGATATAGTCTGGCTGTCCGGAGACCCCCTAATCCAGGACTCCCTCAGTAGCCCCTGAACCCGGCTTCAATGACGATGTGTCCGGCGCACAGTGTTGTCTTCGGCATTGCAAGGCGGGTTCCTCCTCCGAATACACCACAGGAGAGTTTGAATACAAGGATAGTGTCCGACCCTGCAATAGTGTCCGACACGTTTTGGCAGCATGACATCACGCCACGGCCCGATAATTATTTGAACCATTTTTCTTTAACCAGCCCCGCACATAATGCGAGACGGTTTCTTGACACGTCTTGTCAAAGCAGAGATCGTGTTCCCTTTATTATGGGATTCTCATTAATACGGACGTGGGTAACTCAACCGTGCCTAGGACTCCTAGATCTCAGGCAAGTCCCAAACGGCCACGAGGAGGACGCTTGATATTCACCCTCTTTATAAAGGGACAAGGCTTTTACTTTTTCCCTCCCGTGCTCAATCGAATCCTTCCCCCGCCTTGAGTTCTAACACCCAAAGCCCAGGTCATGCGCTTCGGACCTTCAATCATGTACGGATCCAGCCTTCAAGGCCAGTGGATGCCTTCCTCCGTCACGGAGGAGGACATCAAGAAGTTGAGGGAAGCCAGATACCTGACCGCCAAAATTTCGCATAGGCTGCCCGCCCGAGGGCAGGTTGTCCCTACTCCCGAACCCAACGAGAGCGTTGTGTTCGTCTCCCACTTCCTCCGAGGACTAGGCCTCGCTCTAGATCTCTTTGTTAGGGGCCTCATGTTCTATTACGGGCTGGATTTTCACGATCTAGCCCAGGATTCCCTTCTTCACATATCGTCATTTATTGTCGTTTGTGAGGCCTTCCTCCGCATTACCCCTCACTTCGGCCTGTGGCTCAAGACCTTCGATGTGAAGCCGAAGATGGTCGAGGGGCAGTATGCAGTGTGCGGAGGTGCTCTAATAAACAAAATCGCTGACGCTCCATGGCCAAAGGGTTCCTTTCCAGAGGTGTCCGGATTGTGGCAACAGGAGTGGTTTTACGTCACAGCTCCCCGAAGTGCCAAGTGGGTAGCTGCACCCACCTTTTGCCCGGGCCCTCCACCACAACTGATGTCATGGATCAGCAGGGGGCTGAGCTTGGGTCCATCCAAGGACGTGCCAATACTGCAGAGCCGTATCTGGGATCTCTTCGAGGGAGATTTCAGTCTGGTTATGGTAATGCAAGTTATGCTAGTTCGTCGGGTCCAGCCTTGCAAACGCCGGCCTCTCCGCATGTGGGAATTCAACCCAGAAGGACCACGCACTATTCAGAATTTCCTCGGCATGACGCACAAGGAGATGTACAAATCGTTATTCGGACCCCAAATAGAGTGTCCGGACACTACCGAGGACGTGGGCCTGAGCAGCAACTGCACCGCTGCCAAGTAAGTAATCCCATGGACGAACACACTGTCCTTTTATTTATGACGACATCATTCTGAAGAATAGCTCTTTGACCAGGACTGGATAACAAAGGCGAAGATGATCCGGTGTTCGGCCCCCTTCTTGAAGGCTTGGACAATCCGGTGCTGGAAACGATGCTCGAGCCAGCACCTTGCCTGGTGCCCTCAAAGGAAGATGAAGATGGGAATAAAGAGGGAGAAAGCGGGCCTCCATCGCTACCTATTCCAACCGAGGGAATGAGCGCCTCCGCAAGGGAGGATAACCAACGGGAAGAATCTAACATTCTCTCTCCCCGGGGAAGGAAGAGGACTACCTCTGAAGATCCGGAAACCAAGGTTTCCAAACGGGAGAAGAAATCTCCGCTAGAGGGTCCTGCCTCGGAGGGTGTTCTTGTCGCACAATGTCCACGTGGGGATCAGCCCTCTAACGAGCTGTAAGTAATCAAAAAGTACTTAATAGTGAAGATATCCTACCTTACTTCTAAGGAAAATAACCGAAGCATTTATCTTGCAGTTCGGATCTTATCCCTTCTCAGCAGAGCTCGTCTTCGGGGGATCTTCTTCCAGAGATGATGGAGAGCGAAACGCCTCCCCTACCACACCGCCTCACGAGGCGAGCGACCCCGAGGTGTCATCGCGGAGGGTTTCTCCTGATCCAGCAAGGCCAGAAGGTAATCCTATGGCCACCCGAAGTCCCCAGTATTCGACTCTTGAAGAGAGCAATCAAAAGAGTCTGGCACCATCTGGTATGCGGTCGGACGTACTGAGGGATCTGCTAGAGTGAGCGACTATCTCAGAAGAGCACCGTACGTTGATGAGTACGGTGATTGAAAGGATTTCATCCGCCGAAAGCGGGTTGCATGAAGCCTTTATGAGTCTACTGACGGGTTTTGAGGTACGTGAAATGATGTACATTTTTGACAGTACCGCACATTTTTAGGTGTGCCCTGTGTAGATAGTAGCCCCTGAGACTCTGGTTGCCGTCGAGAATGGCGGCGAACAGAGGATCGTAGTCCTAGGTAATAACTAGACCGCCTTTATGTGCAGGTGGCTGAAGCTCCGGTGGCTAGCCGGACTGATGGGGTTGCCGAACTAAAGCGGCAACTGGATGCGGCAGATGCCGACATCGTGCTTGTTAACAAGCGGCTTGACAAGGCACGGGGTAGGTGATTTTTCTGGTGAATGTCACAAAGTAAGAGCAGCATGATGCCAATATCTTTAATTTGTTATGACTGCAGATGGAGCTGCCAACGTGGAGACCCTTCGGGCGGAGCTTGCCCGAGCCAAGGAGCAAGCAAGGAGTAGTAATGCGGCCACTTTAAAGGCGGACGAAGAGTTAAGGGCCGAATAGGCCGCACATTGCGGGAGCAAATAAAAAATTGCCAAGATGGACGTGGAGTTAAAAGATGCTGCTGGCCGTTACCGGCTTCTTAAAGAAGAAAACCGGGTGAAGGCGACGGACCTGGAGAAGGCCCGGGTGGCTGCCAAGGAGGCCCGCTCCAAAATTAGAGTGGGAAGGAGGAGCTGAATCAAGCTGTGGATATCGTTTCGGGGAAGCCCTTCTTGTTGCGGACTAAGTTTGGAGATCCAAAATATGCTCCTCTGGACCGGCTATGGAGTTCTACCGATGAGTACATGAATTTGGCTGCGAGTGCTGTGGATGCGACCGAGTACTTCAAGGATCAGAAGGGTCCTGAAGTGGAGAAGCTGTTCTGGTCACAGTTTCACGCTCCAGTCCGTCCGCTGTTGCTGAATGAACGATTGACCGGTTGGGCCGAGCTCCATACATTGTCCGGACTGGCCATGAGGTCCGTTGTGGATCATTTGTGGCCAGGAGGGCCAACACCGAATAGCTACTTTAGCTTAGTGCAACAATTCCTTGGTGTTGTGCCACGCATCAATGTTGTAAAGTGGTCGGCGTGCATAGAAGGCTTGTGGATGGCCCTTGCTCGTGTCAAAACATACTGGGCGGAGATGGATGCCACCACTGTTGCGGCACAGGGTTCGGCCATAGGCCGAGTGGCTGCCGAGCACTACTTTGAAGAAGTTCTTGAAGGCGCTCGTTCAATAGAGGCTCAGTGCTCAAAGAATATTATGTTTGAGTGACAAGTATTCCCACCGTAAAAACAATGTTTTATTGAATTTATCAAGGCTGTATTTATACTTTTGCCCAAAAGTGCTATGATGCCTCCTGTGCAGCCGTTTATGTATATATGTATATAACTTGAAAGATTGTAGTCGTCGGCTTCAGCCCCCACGCATATAATGTGGGGGTGTTCGCAGAAGATGCATGTTCACACTTGATCCAACGTCTTGGTCCATTAAGGAGGTGATAGCGCAGCGAACTAGGCAACCGGACTATAATGCTTTAACACTTTCATTTAGCCAGAGGAGTTTGACAGTGGGGCTACTATATAGCCCCTGGTGGCTCCGCCAGAGGAGTTTGGACGGATCACTGGATTCCTCAAGAGCCCTCAAGGAAGGTAATCACACCCCGTGGTAATACCCTTCTCTGTACTGTGAATGAACTTATCAACCCATGATAACCCAGAAACTGGAGGATGGGATGAAGATTTGGTACGAGACATATTCTCACTGTTGATGCAGATCGAATTCTCAAAATTCCATTATCCCTTCACCAACAGGAAGATTTTGTGGCATGGCATGCCACAAAGAGTTATTGTTTCTCAGTAAGATCTGCGTATTACATAGAGTGGGAACACCAGTTCGGTTTGAGGATGAGGAGAGAGCCAGCAGAATCTTCTTCACATAACCCTATTTGGGAGATCCTGTGGAAGCTACAAGTTCCAAGCAAGATAAAAATATTTGTATGGCGCGTCCTACATGGAATTATACCTGGGGTTGGTGTCTTGAGGAATAGACACATAAGAGTCTCTCCAGAATGCCCAATATGTCATTTAGGGCCGGAAGACATACGTCATCTCGCCTTCACATGTGCACGAGCACGAAAAGTATGGAAATCACTTGGGCTAGAAGATATCATTGACTCTGTCCTTCTCATAGATCGCTCGGGGTTAGTGTTAATGGAAGAACTACTCAGGAGTCCGATGAAGATTCTCTGGTTTTTGGTCAACTCGGGCTCCAAGAAACCATTGCTGTGGGAGTATGGTACATATGGTGGGAACGTCGTGAAGCTGTCAAGGGTCAGATGGTTAAAACTGCAGCTAGTACTTCATTTGCAATACAAGCTATTATTACAAACCATGTAGTTCGGTCGAACACAGCAAGGCCTGAGTAAGATGGCAACGTCCAGCTCCAGGCTACTATAAACTAAATGTTGATGCCTCTTTCTTTGAGGATGGAAGCGCAGCTGCTGCGGCTGTCTTGCAGAACCATAGAGGGGAAGCTGTAGCGGGGATATCGGAGTTGATTGATAACACACTTGACGCACCGTCCGCTGAAGCCAGAGCCTTACGGATGGGTCTGCAGATGATTGATGGAATTGGATGTCGTAATGTCCAAGTGGAGACAGACTGCATTGAACTTGTGCAAGCATGCAACGGGGAGACTGAAATTCTGAGCCCATATTCATCTATACTTGTTGATTGTTTTCACCTGGCTCATGGGGTCCCGGATATATCCTTTAGACGTTGTCCCAGAGAGGCAAATAGAGTTGCACATTTCTTAGCTAGGCGTTGCTATGATTCTAAGATTCGTGAAGAGTGGATAGGTGAGACGCCCTCCTTCCTTTTACCACATGTACTCTTTGATGTAACTCTTCCCCAAGTTGAATAAAATGTCAGCAGGCCTTTCCCTAAAAAAACACCCTTTGTCCTTGTTTTCGTTTTCTTTCTTATATCCAAAAACTTAAAAGTGCGTGTGCGCTATCTCGCCAAATCGAGCGGCCACTTGCTGGCTGTACAATGTCGCCCCGAATCGCCTGGCACATGCGCTACGCAACAAGACTGCCCGAACAAGAGATAATTACACCTACCATCCTTGTACTCTCCGGCATGTAACATGATGGTCCTCAAACTCATGGAATGCTCCACCGCGGTCCTCAAATACGAGAATACGCTGCAATACAGTCCTAGCTACATCTCCCGCAGCCCAGCGTGGCGCCACATCAGCATATAATACATGTGTGGGGCCCGCATGTCAGTACATCAAAGTGGGAGAAACGTGTAGAAATTTTGAGGAGGAATTCAAACCCGGCACCAAAGGCATACCTGACAACCAAGCTAACCTTCACACTAGACCACGCATCATGTCTAGTTAATAAACAAGTTCCTGGCATCACATATATGGTAACGTACCTCTCCTCGTATTCTACTGGTTTCCTTTGTACTTTATTTACCAATTTCGCGTTAGATCTAAAAAAACAATTTCGTGTTTATTTCCCCTTTTTATTTTATAAAAAATACTAATATAGGTAAATAATGTATTAATAATTATTCTAGTTTTTCTTACATTTATTTTTAAAATGGGAAAAGTTAAAAAGACAAACTTTAAAATAGAAGAATAGGAAAATCTGTAATTGGGCGTAGGGTTGGATGAAAATATAATATTTTCTAAAACCACGCTGGACACTATATAAAATACAAGCTGTCAAAATTTTAAATAATTTTGTATTTAAAAATACAATGAGGATTCAAAATAAATGCCTGTGCTTCTGGTCCTGAATGAAGATACATAAATTTTCCTACACTTTTTTTTATATCAAAATGTTTTTATAAGTCATGTTTACCTCTTCAAGGCATAAAAATAATGAGAACATAATATAGATACAACAGGATTTGTTTATACGGAAAAGCGAAAATTAACAGAACTTGTTAAAATAAAACGAAAATGGAATAAGCACCAGGAAAATCGCCTGAGTATATTTTAAAAAAAGGTATGGTATGCTTCTAGGCCGACTTAATTATATGTACTGCTAATGGCGTGATACAAAAATGGACTTATAGGTACTTTAGATCAGTGGTTCACATCAGGAGTGGAGTGGATCAATGGTTAGCTTGGTTGTTTTCTAACTAATTGTCTTAGGTTCAAATCCCATGTGAATGTTTTTTTTCCACAAATTTTCTCTCTCACAATCTGACATATGGGGCCCATATTTATATGGTATTGCAGGGAGTAGCAGGAGACATAGTCAGGACCATATTAAAGCACATTCTTATGTTTGAGGACCGTAATGGAGCACTCCATAAGTTCGAGAACCATGGTGTTACATGCCAGAGAGTACAGGGACTATAGGTGTAATTAACTCGCCCGAACAACCAACCCACCCCTGATTTTCCTTATCGCTGGCACATCGCTTCGCTACCTTCCTCTTTTTCCTTCATCCCCGAGCTCGAACCCCCACGGCCCCGACGCTGGGAGCTCCACCAGATCTCTCCCAACCGCCGTGCGCCTCGCCCCCGCTGATCGAACCGCCACTGGCTGCTACACCTACCTCACGAACACGCCAAGTCCGGGCGACCCCTCGCCCTAGCCGCCGCAGAGCCTTAGGGCCTCCAGCCTCTGCCACCACGCAGCGCCGTGGTCGAGCACCTCCACCAGCTCTGCCTCCGGCGTAGCTGCAGCATCCGCTACTGTGGCTTGAGCAGCTGCGGTGGCTGTCCAGCAACATCGTCGGGTATGCTTCGCTACTACTGTTGCAGACAAAGGAGCAGAACGATGCATCCTTGCAACTAGTCTCTCCACAACTTGACGGCTGTGTGTTCAGAAGAATGAAACTTTTGAATGAAACTTTTGATGGGATGTCCATTACAAGAATAAACGCATTTGTATAATACAAGTACGTACAGCTAAACCTTGTGACTTGCATGGCAAAGCTATGAAGGTTGAAGGACGCGATGATCTTATCATCTTAATCAAGTGCTTTAGCACAAAACTGCACCGCAAGCAGTACTGAAGGCATGCATATATCCTTAGCTATTCTGCTTCATGCTTGATGCTTGGCCACTTGATCCACATCTCAACGGTATGACCTTTGAATTTTGTTCAATTCCACGGAGTTGCATTTTTTCATTGGCATAGTTGCACATGCACGGTTGTGGAGTTGCACACTCTCGCCCGTATAGTCGCACATGCACGAACGTAGAGGTGCACACTTTCGTAGGCGGCATAGTAGCTCATACACGTGCCCGCATAGTTGCACACTCTCGTCCGCATAGTCACACACAAGTACTTCTCGGGGTGGGATTGATCACAGGTTTAGAACTCTTCTCAGGGTGGGAGCGCTTGCCGTTATTTGGTCGCTTTGGCTATGTAGAAATGATAAGGTTTTTAACAATAAAAGTACTTCTCTGTTGCAGGTTATCTACAGATGTACTGGGACTCTTCGTTTATGGTCCTCTCTACAACGTGTGAAGAATCGATCATTGTTTACGGAGGTGTGTACACGATTGGAGGCTACGACAAGGGATACTTTTACCCAACATGGGTGGCAGCATGATCTAAGGATTGACCCCCCTCCACATTAGGCGTTATACGGACTCTACATGTTTCGTTGGAATTCGCCGTTTTATTTTCATTTTGTGTGAGAGGATCTTATTTGTCTCTGTGCATCTTAGTTATGCAGAGGCCGGGCGTAATGCTTAAAATCCTTTAAGTAATAAAGCATCCCTTTTCGAAAAAATAGTCACACAAACGACCACGGAGTTGCACACTCTCTTGACATAGTCACACACGCGTAGCCGCGAAGCTGCACACTCTTGTCGTCATAGTCGCATGTGTGCCCACGAAGCTGCACACTCTCACTGGCCTAGTCGCATATGTGTGGCTGCAGAGTTGCACACTCTGGTTCGCATAGTCGCACACGCACGACAACCGAGTTGCACACTCTCTTTGTATAGTCACACACACAGACGTGGAGCTGCACACTCTCGTCTGCATAGCAGCTCACGCGTGGCGGCATAGTCGCATATGTAGGATCACAGAGATGTACACTCTCGTCGAGGTACTAGCTTATGCATGACCGCGAAGTTGCACACTCTCGTCAGGTACTAGCTCACGCACGACCGCGGAGCTGCACACTCTCATCGGCATAAACTACAAAAACACTTCCATGATGATACGTGTTTGTCATAGTAGGTCTCATTTTCTGTTATGCATGTACATCCATGACGATTTTATGACAGAATCAAGATAGTCATACACGTGTTGTCGTAGAAGTGTTCCATGACAATACTCAAATTATCATCACGAAAGTGTCCACTTCCATGATGATAAATAACGCGTCATGAAAATGCTTTCGTCAAGGGTAACCGACATGTAGGATTCACCGTAACGGGTCGCCGTTAAGCTATCGAGTTCGGTTTTGGATCCGATAACCCATTAACAGCAACAACCAATGGTGATTTCCCACATGTAAATTCTCATTGGCCGGAGGAAACACGTGTCTGCTCCATTATGGGCCAGATGTCATCTATCAAATGAAGGAGACATGTGTATGATACGTCGACACGTGGCACGGCCCAACAAAGGACCATATAGGTTAAAAAGGCCGGCTCAGTCAAAGGCTTGTATGATTTACTCAGGTACTAGTGGGTTGGCCCACCAACGGCCCGCTTAAACATGGCCCATTAACGGCCCACCGCCAGATCTGACCCGTTAATTGTTCGCTCAGTCTTTGGACCCAATTACGGCCGAGTGAGTTTTTGGCCTGTGATACGTCTCCAACGTATCTATAATTTTTTATTATTCCATGTTATTATATTATCTGTTTTGGATGTTTTATATACATTATTGTGCTATTTTATATTATTTTGTGGGACTAACCTATTCACCTAGAACCCAGTGCCAGTTTCTATTTTTTCCTTGTTTTTGAGTTTTGTAGAAAAGGAATATCAAATGGAGTCCAATCGAGCTGAAAATTTACAGTGATTTTTTATGGACCAGAAGAAGCCCACGAATTATCGGAGTTGGACCAGAAGCTTCACGAGGAAGCGGTAAGGGTGGAGGGCGCCCCCTAGGGCGCACCCCCTGTCTTGCCGCTGCCTCGTGGACTCCCTGACATGAAACCAACGCCAAAAATTCCTATAAATCCAGAAACCCCCAGAAAGAAAACTAGACCGAGAGTTCCGCCGCCGCAAGCCTCTGTAGCCACGAAAAACAAATCGGAAGCCCGTTTCGGCACCCTGCCGGAGGGGGAAACCATCACCGGTGGCCATCTTAATTATCCTGGCAGTCTCCATTACGAGGAGGGAGTAGTTCACCTTCGGGGCTGATGGTATGTACCAGTAGCTATGTGTTTGATCTCTCTCTCTCTCTCTCTCGTGTTCTTGATTTGGCACGATCTTGATGTACCGCGAGCTTTGTTATTATAGTTGGATCATATGGTGTTTCTCCCCCTCTATCTTCTTGTGATGAATTGAGTTTTACCTTTGATATTTCATTATTATCGGATTAAATACTATTATGGATTTGAGAACACTTGATGTATGTCTTGCATGGGATACACGTGGTGACAATGAGGTGTCCTATTGATTCAGTTGATGTATGTTTTGGCACTCAACTCGCGGATTCCCGAGGTGACATTGGGGTAATCTATGCATAGGGGTTGATGCACGTTTTCATCCTTATTTCTCCGATAGAAATCTTGGGGCACTCTTTGAGATTCTTTATGTTGGATTGAATATTATGAATCTAAAGTTGTTTGATGCATATCGTATAATTGACCCACGGATACTTGTGGTGACATTGGAGTATCTAGGTGACATTAGGGTTGATTGATGTGTATCATGTGGTGTTATTTTACTACGAACTCTAGGGCTGTTTGTGACACTTATAGGAATAGCTCAATGTATTGATCAGAAAGAATAACTTTGAGGTGGTTTTGTACCCTACAAGCAATTTCATCTTATATTCTCCGCGATAGGAACTTTGGAGTTACTTTTGTCGCACGTTGAGCGATTACCATATGATCTAATTATGTTATCATTGTTGAGAGAACATGCACTAGTGAAAGTATGAACTCTAGGCCTTGTTTCCAAGCATTGCAATACCTTTTTCGCTCACTTCTACTACTTGCTACCTCGCTGTTTTTATATTTTCAGATTACAAAAACATATATCTATTATCGACATTACACTTGTATCACCATCTCTTCGCTGAACTAGTGCACATATACATTTTACCATTGTATTGGGTGTGTTGGGGACACATGAGACTCTTTGTTATTTGGTTGCAGGATTGTTTGAAAGAGACCATCTTCAACCTACGCCTCCAACGGAATGATAAACCTTAGGTCATCCACTTGAGGGAAATTTGCTATTGTCCTACAAAACTCTGCGCTTGGAGGCCCAACAGGAGTCTACAAGAAGAAGGTTGCGTAGTAGAAATCAAGTTCTTTTTTTGCATCACTGCCGGGGAGGTTAGTGCTTGAAGGTATATCTTTAAATCTTGCAATGGAATCTTTTAGTTTCTTGTTTTATCACTAGTTTAGTCTATAAAGGAAAACTAAATAAATGGAATTGAGGTTGCCTCATGTGCTTCATCTTTCTAATGTCTTTCGTGAAAATGATGGAAAGGAAAATTGCGCTCAAGTGTTAGAAGAAGAAGTTCATAAAATGTTTGGCATAGAATCTTTGAATGATGAGTATCATTGCAATGTTGTTAGTATGAATTCTTTGAATATCCATGATGCTAATGATATGCAAAGCTACAAGCTAGGGGATGCTATGTTTGATGAAGGTGATATTTTTTGCCCCCCCAAGTTTGATGAGCAAATTTATTATGATGATAGCATGCCTCCTATTTATCATGATTATATTGATGAAAGTGGCTTTGGAAGAGTGTCGACTCTAGGTAATGATCCCACTATTTTGGAGGGTGTTGGATCTTTTCACAATATTAGTAAAAGTGGATTTGGAGAGGTCATGACTTTATTTAATGATGAATCCACTATTTTGGAAGAGGTTCCAATTGATTATGAGAACAAAGTTGCTATCTATGATGATTATTGTGATGACATGTATGCTATAAAGAATAATGATACCCATGAAACTCGTCATCATCAATTTAATTTTCAATTGGATTATGCCTTACATGATAGTTATTTTGTTGAGTTTGCTCCCATTACTATTCATGAGAACAAATTTGCTTATGTGGAGAGTTATAAAATTTATATGCTTATGAATTATGAAAATAATGCTTTATGTGATGGTTAGATTGTTGAATTTATTCATGATGCTACTGAAAATTATTATGAGAGAGGAACATATGCTTTTACATATCTCAATAATATCAAGTTTCCTCTCTATGTATTGAAAGTTTGAAAGTTTTGCCTGTTTTACCTTCCTATGCTAGTTGATTCTTGTTCCTATAAGTTATTTGCTCACAAAATCCCTATGCATAGGAAGTGGGTTAGGCTTAAATGTGCTAGTCATATGATTAATGATACTCCCGTTATGTTTCAATTCTTATCCTTTATGTGAGCATCATTGAAATAATCATGCCTAGCTAAAAAGGCACTAAAGAAAAGCGCTTGTTGGGAGACAACACAACATTTACCCTTACTGTTTTTGTGTGTTCCCATGATTAGGATAATGTATTAATCATGTTTTATAGCTTTTGTTTCAATGAAGTGGCAAGTAAGACCTTTGGGATGGTCTATGGTGATAGTTGTTTTGATCTTGCTGAAAAACATAAACATTTGCGCCTAGTAAAATAATATTCATTTTTGATAGAAGCGTGATAAAATCCTGATTACTTTTGAACAAGATTGATATACAAATTGCCTAGATTGTCCTAATTTTTCAGAATTTTTGGAGTTACAAAAGTATACGGAGTTTCCAGATTACTAAAGACTGTCTGTTTTTGACAGATTCTATTTTCATTGTGTTGTTTGCTTATTTTGATGAATCTATGGGTAGTATCGGAGGGTACGAACCATGGAGAATTTGGAATACAGTAGATATAACACCAATATAAATTTAGAATGATTTCACAAAAGTACCCAAGTGGTGATTTGCTTTATTATACTAACGGAGCTTACGAGTTTTCTGTTGAGTTTTGTGTTGTGAAGTTTTCAAGTTTTGGGTGAAGTTTCGATGGACTATGGAATAAGGAGTGGCAAGAGCCTAAGCTTGGGTATGCACAAGGTACCCTAAGGTAATATTCAAGGACAACCAAGAGCCTAAGCTTGGGGATGCCCCGGAAGGCATCCCCTCTTTCGTCTTCATTCATCGGTAAAATTACATGAGGCTATATTTTTATTCACCACATGATATGAGTTTTGCTTGGAGCATCATTTTCTTTTATTAGGATTTGCTTGCTGCTATTTAGAATATTGTTTTGCATCTTTTAGTTCAATAAAAAGGTCAAGTATAGCCTTTACCATGCTTATTTTGCAAGTCTATATGTTGCTGTTTTGAAAACAGAAAGTTTTCTATCGTTGTCTGAATTCTTCTGGAAAGTCAGAACGTGATAAAAATCTTGAAATTTGTACACAATGAGTAACGACAAATTTTCTATAGTGTGGTAATTTTTTAGAATTTTTGGAGTTAGAGAAGTATGATTCCTTTTGCATTCTTTACAGACTGTTCTGTTTAGACAGATTACTATTATGTTTGCATTGTTTGCATGTGTTCACTTTTTTAATGATTCTATTTGAGGATAGGAGTATTAAATATGCAAAGGCATTTAGTATGCAATGTTAAATAATAATTTTAGTGATTTGCTACAGTAGAGAATGATAAGGTTATTGCATTGATTTATACTAACTCATCTTACGAGTTCTTGTTGAGTTTTGTGCGGATGAAGTTTTTAAGATTTTGGGAAACCGTGATATATAAGGAATTAAGGAGACACAAAAGCTCAAGCTTGGGAATGCCCAAGGCATCCCTAATTAATATTTCAAGAAGTCTCAAGCAGCTAAGCTTGGGGATGCCCAAGGCATCCCTAATTAATATTTCAAGAAGTCTCAAGCAGCTAAGCTTGGGGATGCTTCGGTTGGCATCCCACCTTTCTTCTTCAAAAATGATCGGTTAATTTGGTTGAACCTAAGTTATTGCCTCTTCACAAGAATGTGCTATCCTTGGAATGTCATTTTTTGCTTGCTGTTTGAATAAAGTACTTAAGATCTGAAATTTTATTTATGAGAGGGAGTCTTCACATAGTTATATTCCCGGAGATCCATAACTCCGATTGGGCTGAAATTTTAACACGATCTCTATCTAGATATTAGCTTTCTTGCGACGAAAGAACGACACCAACCGCCTTACGGGGTGGCCACGAGGGTCAGGGGTGCACCTGCCCCCTACCTCGTGCCTCCCTCAGGAACCGTCTCGCGTGGATTTTTCTTCCCAAAAATCAAATATATTCCAAAAAAATCTCCATCAGTTTTTATCCCGTTTGGACTCCGTTTGATATGGATATTCTGTGAAACAAAAAACATGCAACAAACAGGTACTGGCACGGGGCACTGGATCAATATGTTAGTCCCAAAATTAGTATAAAAAGTTGCCAAAAGTATATGGAAGTTGTAGAATATTTGCATGGAACAATCAAAAATTGTAGATACGACGGAGACATATCAGCATGTCGGTGGGAACGACACCTATGGGATCACAAGAATCACTACTACGGTTGCCAGGCGCGAGGTCATGAGAAGAGCGGATCAAACAGATAGCACACGGTTCGTTTATCCAGGTTCGGGCCGCGGGGATGCATAAAACCCTACTCCTGCTTTGGTGGATTGTATATCTGTGTTCTTGATCTAGCTATGGGGCGTGAGGAGCTCCAAAAAGCCAAATCCTTCTCCTGGTCGCCTCGGGCCTCCTTTTATAGGAAAGGGGTTGCCACAGTGGCACACAAGAGGTGGAAAAAGGGTACAGTGATGTGAGGTTATCCCTCGCATTACATGACAAGGCGCATTTAATGCGTCTTGCCCAGGTGTCCTTGCTTTATCGGGGATGGGGGAGAGACCTGTCTCGTCCTTCGCCGCTCCCTCTCGTGTCGACACGCGCCCTGGCTAGCGGCGCCCGCGATGCCATGTAGGTAGGCAGGCAGCTGAGGTGGCGCAGTGGTGGGTCTCCACGAAGATCTGCATGCCGCCACGCAGGTGCCTGCCTAGCTGGTTGGGTCGGCAGCTGCATGCGAATGGCGGTAGAGGTTTGACTGGCGTGGGCCTGATGGTGGCCCTACAGGTGTTCTTGGCAAGGGCCTTGCCGGGGCCCCGGCAAGGGTCTTGCCGTGGCGCCTGCCTTGCCGGGGGCCTTGTGGTCCTCCTTGGCTGGGATCCCGTCAGGGATCATCATCTTCTAAAGGGTGTATCTGATCTTGAATGTCTTCACAAAGATCTGCAAGCCACCACGGGGATGTCTCCCTAATCCTTGCCCCATGGGGGCAGTGGACTCAAGGGTGACTCACTCCGTAGGTGTGGGGCGAGCTGCCATGGCAAGGGTCTTGCCGGGTTTGCTAGAACCGCCTCCCGGCAAGGATCTTGCCAGGGGGGGTCCGCTTCGTCCCCTTTGCTCTTTGTGGTCTTGATCTTGGCGTCGTTCTGCTTCTTCTGAGCTTTGGCCTTACCTTGGCTGACCTCCCTTGCCTTGCTCAGTGTGGTGGTGCCCGTGACTCAGACTGCCCGTGCACAGTTATAGGGGTACAGAAAGTGTACCCCTCTTTTTGTACAGCGACAGGAGCCCCCGGGCCTAGGCCACACGTAACCGCAATCGCATCGTTGGGCTAGGCCCAAAAACGGTGCGCGGGCAGGCGGGGCGGTTTTTGCCGCGGTAAGTCTCTTCGCGCGCTGCGCTTCCCATGCTTCCCGCGCGTGGCGCGGCGTGGGGAGGCGTGTGTGACATGGGCGGCATGCATGGGGCTGAGCTCTGCATGCATGCGTCTCGTCGTAGTAAAGGGGGCGGTTCGCGCCTTCCCCATAAATGGAGGGAGGCGTGGAGGCGCGGCCCATTTACTGAATGGGGCCGAGGCGTGGTCTTCAAGGCGTCCACTCCCCACGATCACGGGGTGGGGAGAGGTCGTCTCACCCGTCGCCTCGGTCCTGCATGCCTGCCATGTGGCTCTCATGCGCTTGGGGTGGTGAACGGTGGAGGCGGGAAACCGGGCCGCCGCGGGCTGGGGCGGCGGGTCGGTCCCAGGGAAGGTCCCAGTTCCCTGCACCTTTCGTGTCTTGATTGGCTGAGCGGGGCGGCCGAGCCCCCACCCCGTTCCTTTATAAAGAGCGGGAGGGGGGGATGGCGTCCCGCATTCCTTCATCTCCTCCTTCCTTCAGCTTCTGCTCCCCCTTCCATCCGTCATGGAGAGAGGGAATCCTGGTCCTTCAACGGTGGCGGCGAGGGTCGCCGCTCGACAGCGCGTCCCTCCTTCTCCTGCACCCGCGGTGGCAGAGCCAGCCGCGAGGGGAAGGGTGAGGGGGCGAGGCCGTGGGCGAGGCCGAGGCGCTCGGGGAAGAGGAGGATGGGGCGGCGCGCCGGCCTCGCCTCCGCCAGCAGTTCCTCCCCCGTGGAGGGCCATGTTGGGGATGACCCTTGCGAGTTCTTTGTCAGGCTACGCCGGCCGCCTTGCCGTCGCCTTCGTCTCCCGACTCCATTCGCGCGGGAGATGGAGCTCGATCCGCTGGAGTCATTGTGGTTGCACATGAGGGGCTGCGCGATCAGTGGCACGCGGGCCCGCAGCGATTTCCCCGCCCCTCACGTGATGTATCTCCGTCGGGGATGGAAGACGTTTGCCCATATCCACCGCTTGACGGAGGGGCTCACTCTCCATTTTAAGCTGATGGAGGGTGGCCTTCTCTCCGTCAAGGTCTTCGGGTGCTTCGGGACCTGTGCAAGGTGCTGCGTGGAGAGCTCTTCTGATAGTGAAGACTCCTCCTCGGGCGGGAGTGACGAGGTGGATAGCGGCAGCGACGACGAGGGTAGTAGGCGGCAGGATGACGGGTCCGATTAGGTGTCGGGTGCCGCTCCGTGCGGCACCGGCTACCCCATCGCCGGCTCCCTAAACTTCCCGGGGTCGTCTCCTTGGGCGGCTGGCGTTGGGAGGCTGCGGAAGAGGAAGGGGGTGGGCGGCAAGGCCGTCAAGTCGGAGTACGTGCTGACGTCCTGCCGCCTCGTCTTCGAGCTCTGCTTCCGGTGCCGCCATCACCATCCAGCCTTCGGACGGCCACCGAGATGTTCTCTTGGTGTCTTCTGCCACCCGTAGCTCGCCTAGGCGCCCCTTTTGCCCTTTTCGCCCCCTTGACCTGCCTCCTGAGGAGAGGGACAAGAAAGGGATTACGGGCACCTTATCTCTTTTTAGTTTGTAAGCCTTCGGGCCTTAGCTGAATTTAAATCTTGTAATCCCATCATTCATGTTTTTCATTCCCTATGGACTGTACCTGAGTGGAATGTTTTAATGAAAAAGGGATGCTTGCCGGGCCATTTGTTTGTGGGTAGAACCCACGACAAGGAGTAAATCCTTGATATCCTTAAGATAAAAATTTCCTTGCCCGGCAACAGGCCTTGCCATCTCCCCACTTCGCTCGACCTTCCTCACGCCTTTGGCGGAGGCAGGGATGAGGCGGGTTCTGGCTCCTTGTTTCATCCTTTCGCTGCCGCGACTACGACCAAACTTGTCCCCAAGAACGAGCCCTAGGGCCTAGAGTTATGGGAGCACGGTAGGTTAGGGGAAAACGAGGTTTCACATACCTCAGTCCATAATGGAATGCATGATAAGGGATGAAGAACTTATCTGAAGATGCAGCCCCTAGCAACTATGGTTCGCCGTGGGTGAATCTTTGCTCTTGCAGCCCTCGACAATACTGGCTTGCCGGGGTCTAGATGCTGGTCTGTCCCTCATCTCTTTTTCGTCCTCAGTGATCCGGCAAGGATACCTGTGAGTCCTGCGAACCAAAGAAGACGAAAGAACGGCAAAGAGACGCACACTCGACCTCTAAGCTAGGGGTTAGTCGCCGCTAAGCACTATCAACCCTAACCAAGGACGAGACTCGACCTAGCATGCATGCTATAACTTAGGGCGCCAGCGCTTCATTTATTTATGCTCAGGGTCTGCGCCTGGCTTTGTACAAAGGGTTACATGCATCATCGACAATGCTTGTACAAAAGGTGGCTTGCCGGGGGGCCCGGCAAGCTGCGCCTCACGGGTAAAACTTGCGAAGATGCTTAATGTTCCATGAGTTACTCACCGGAACGGCATCTTCGGTCTCTAGGCGGACTGCGCCGGGCCTGGTGACTCGTATTACCCGATAAGGGCCTTCCCACTTTGGCGTCAACTTGTTGGAATTCTTGGCCGATTGAACGCGCCGAAGAACAAGGTCGCCTTCCTCAAGGCTTCGGGCATGAACCTTGCGGCTATGGTAGCGGCGCAAGGCTTGCTGGTAGCGTGCTGCTCTCACAGCCGCCCGAAGACGATCTTCCTCAAGGAGCATTGCGTCATCTTGCCACAGTTGCTCTTGCTTAAGCTCATCATAAGTGAGCACTCGAGGTGACCCGTATATGAGTTCAGTGGGGAGAACTGCTTGTGCCCCGTATACCAGGGCAAAGGGTGTCTGGCCGGTGGCTCGATTTGGCGTCGTCCTGATCGACCAAAGAACCGTCGGCAGCTCATCAATCCAGCGGCTTCCACTCTTGTGCAGCCTGTCAAAGGTCTTGGTCCTTAAGCCTCATAGTACTTCAGCGTTTGCCCTCTCAGCTTGACCATTGCTTCATGGGTGAGCAACGGAAGCGAAACAGACTTTGCTGCCGAGGTCTTGGATATATTGCATGAAGGTGCGGCTTGTGAACTGTGTGCCGTTGTCGGTGATGACCCTGTTGGGTACACCAAAACGGCACACTAGTCCCTTGAAGAACTTGACGGCTGACTGAGCTGTGACCTTCCTCACTGCCTCCACCTCCGGCCACTTTGTGAACTTGTCGATTGCAACGTACAAGTACTCAAAGCCCCCGACAGCGCGAGGGAAAGGGCCCAGTATGTCGAGCCCCCAGACCGAGAAGGGCCAGGAGAGAGGAATGGTTTGAGGGGCTTGAGCTGGCTGATGAAGCTTCTTTGAATGGAACTGACATGCTTCACACCTGGTGACTAGTTTCATTGCATCCTGGAGGGCGGTGGGCCAGAAGAAGCCTTACCGAAATGCCTTGCCGGCAAGGGCCCTCGACCCGATGTGGGATCCACATATACCTCTGTGTATCTCTGCCAACAGCTCCAGTCCTTCCTCCCGAGGGATACACTTCAATTTCACACCGTTCAGCCTCTTTCTGTACAGGACGTCATCGGCGAACTGGTACATGGTAGAGCGATGGGCTACTTTTTCCGCTTCTTCCTGCTCTTCAGGAAGTTCCCCTGTTTGGAGGAATCGGACGGTATGCTGTGCCCACGCTGGAGCCTGAGGCTCGACGGCGAGGACTAAAGGCATTTCCTCCGCTATAGGGGCGGCTGTCTCGACGGCAAGAGCTTGACGCTCCGCCGGAGCTAGCCATCCCATGGTGGGCTCAGTGTCCCCGGCAACATCCTTGCCGGCGGCTCTGGGGAGCTCGGCGGGAAAGTACTTGCCGGGTCCTGATTTCCTCCTTTTGTTCTGCTCTGTTGATGGATCAACGGATGGCTGAGTTAGCTGGAGCACAAAGGTACCTGGTTCCACAGGTAGCTTGAGGGCAGCACGTTTTGACAGGTAATCACCGATATCGTTCTCCGCTCAGGGAATGTATTCAGCCTGTATACCGTCGAAACACTCTTCCAGCATGTATATCGACGTAGGCCTTCATCAACGGGCTCTGGTAGTCCTTGTTGACTTGCTTGACGACGAGCTGCGAGTCGCCCCTGACAATGGGCTTCTTGATTCCGAGGTCCGCCGCGATCCTAAGACTGGCAAGCAGCCCTTCGTACTCTGCCGTATTGTTTGTTCACACCTCCCTGGGGAAGTGCATCTGGATCACGTACTTGAGGTGCTCTCCGGTGGGCGCGACAAGCAGTACGCCAGCCCCGGCGCCGTGTAAGGAGAAAGCTCCATCAAAGTACATGATCCAACTGCAACTTGCCTCCTTGCCGGGGAGAGCAGTCTCTTGGGCTTCTTCGTCAGGTGTTGCAGTCCACTCTGCAATGAACTCCGCCAGGACTCGGCTCTGAATCGTCGAAGTACTTTCAAACTTGAGGCCAAAGCTGGACAGCTCCAGTGCCCATTCCACAATTCTTCCCATTGCATCTGGATTGTGCAATATCCGTTGCAGAGGGAGGCGAGTGACGACAGTGATCTCGTGTGCCTGGAAGTAGTGACGCAGCTTCCTCGAGGCCATAAGAAGGCCGAAGAGCAGTTTCTACACGCTGGAGTACCTTGATCTAGCTCCCTGCAGGAGGGAACTAACAAAGTAGACCGGGTGCTGCATCATTTTCTTCTTCGGTGGCACTTCAACTGGCTGTGTCGTCTCTGCATTGGTGGTGTCGGGCTCTGTCGCTGCCATTACCTCGTCGTCAACCTCTCTCTGCGCCACTAGTGCGGCGCTGACCACCTGGTTCGTTGCCGCCAGGTATAGCAGCAACGGCTCCTGTGGTCTAGGCGCAACTAGTGTTGGCGCGGAGGAGAGATACTTCTTCAAATCTTGCAATGCTGCTTCGGCTTCTGGCGTCCACTCCATCAGGCCCACCTTTTTCAGGATCTTGAAAAAGGGAAGGGCGTGCTCGGCAGACTTGGAAATGAATCTGCCCATGGCGGCGACGCAACCAGCAAGCCGACGCACATCCTTGATTCGCTTGGGTGCTTCAATCTGCTCTATAGCTTTGATCTTATCCGGATTGGCTTCTATCCCACGTTGTGATACAAAGAACCCGAGAAGCTTGCCGGACGGGACTCCAAAGACGCACTTCTCAGGGTTCGGCTTGAGGTTGATCTTGCGCAGGTTTGCAAATGTTTCTTGCAAATCTGGTATGAGGGTTGCCCTGTCCTTGGTTTTGACCACTATGTCATCCATATAAGCTTCCATATTTCTATGGAGCTGGGGTTCAAAACCAATCTGGACCGCCCTTGCAAACGTCGAACTAGCACTCTTCAGCCCGAAAGGCATTCCCATGAAACAATACGTACCACATGGGGTGATGAATGCTGTTTTCTCTTCGTCTTCTCTTGTCATGAAGATCTGGTGGTAGCCGGAGTAGGCATCGAGGAATGACAGCAGATCACACCCAGCTGTGGAGTCAACAATCTGGTCGATGTGCGGCAACGGGAAGGGGTCCTTAGGACAAGCCTTATTGATATCTGTATAATCAATACACAGCCTCCACTTCCCATTAGCCTTGCGCACTACGACCGGATTGGCCAACCACGTTGGATGGAGCACTCCTCTTACCAAACCCGCTGCTTCCAGTTTCCGGATCTCCTCTGTGATGAACTCTTGTCGTTCCAAAGCTTGCTTTATGACCTTCCGCTTGACGGGCCGCGCATGAGGACAGACAGCAAGGTGGTGCTCAATCACCTCCCTAGGAACGCCGGGGATGTCGGAAGGTTGGCATGCAAACACATCGACATTCGCCCGCAGGAAGGTGACGAGCGCGTCTTCCTATTTGTCGTCAAGGGTGGATCTTATGGTGAAAGCCCCTACCGTGCCGTCCTCATTGACAGAAACCTTCTTGGTTCCCGGCGGTATGGCCCTGGGCTTCTTGTTTCCGCCGGTGGAGCTCTCTGGCACGTCCTCGACGGGTGCGCTACACTCCGAAGAGGCGCGCTTGCCGGAGTGGGTGTCCGAGGTCTCACCGGTCTTCTTCTTCTTCTTCCCTCCCGGGGTCCCAGCGACAGGAGGAAGTGCCCTAGTGGCGGCAGCTGCTGCAACTGCTTGCTGGTATAGTTGGTCATCGCAAATCAGCGCATCTCTCTTATCAGAGGGGATGGTGATGGTCGTCATAGGTCCTGGCATCTTCAGGGTGTTGTAGGCGTAGTGTGACGCCGCCATGAACTTGGCCAGCGCTGGGCGGCCAAGGATCCCGTTGTAAGGCAAGGGGATCTTGGCAACATCAAACACGATCCTCTCCGTCCTATAGTTCAGTTCGCCCCCAAATGTGACGGACAGCGTAATTTTACCTTTCGGCTGATTCCTTCCAGGGCTGACCCGTTGAAACATGCCCGTCTCTTCGAGGTTCCCATCAGGAATCTGCAGCGTCTTGATCATAGCAGGTGAGATTAGGTTCAGACCGGCACCATCGTCAACTAGCACTTTTGTCACGGCCCCGGGCAGCGTGACCTTTCCCTTAGGTTGGCTTCTTCCCGGGTTGACCCCCTGAAACGTGCCCGTCTCTTCGAGGTCTCCATCAGGAATCTGCAGTTTCTCGATCACGGCAGGCGAGATCAAGTTCAGACCGGCCCCGCCATCGACTAGCATCTTTGTCACCTTGAGGTCGCGTATTGTTGGTGAAACCAACAATGGCAAGCACCCGACCACAGTAGTGCGATCAGGGTGATCCTCAGTGTCAAAAATGATAGGTGTGCTGGACCACTTCAGCGGCCTTTGGGCATCAAACGACGGCTCTGCCGCTGTAATCTCTCGCGCCCAGTGTTTAAGCTGGCGGTGAGAAGTATGCAGCGAGGCGCCGCCGTCGACGCACATGGCCTCTGTAGCTTTCTGAAACTGTTGGTTGCCGGATTCATCATCCTCTTCATGATCGTCGTCTTCCGGCTTTTTGTCACGGCCCCGGGCGGGCCTCTCCTGTTGTTTATCCTTGCCGCGACGGCCTGCCTGGCCGTCACGCTTCTTGCCGGACCCCTCAGCACCATCTTGGCCCTTCTCCTTGTCCCGCCTCTCATATTCAGCCCTCTGCTTCTCAGCGAGGAGCTCAACCTGTCGGCAGTCTTGGAGAGCATGGCCTTTGGTGCGATGGATCTTGCAGTATCGCTTGTTGGAGTTTCCTGGCTTCTCGGCAACCGCCAAGGCCCGACAGGCGACACATTCGGCAATTTCCTTGCCGGGGTCATCTGCCTTGGTTTTCTTGGTGGAGCCGGTGTCACCAGATCCCTCGACGGAAAGCACGGCTTTACCTTTGCGCTTCCTGTTGCGGCGCCGGCCCTTCTTCGCCGGGGCGGCAGTATCTTCATCTGAGGAGTCGGTTTCCACGCCGGCGTCTTCGCCGGGGTACTTCTTTCCCTCTTCAGCCCGGGCACATCTGTCAGCAAGAACATAGAGTTCTGCTACATCTTTCACCTTGTTCATTGCCAGCTCTTCGCGCATCTTGCGGTTACGCACGTTCTGATGGAACGCGCTGATGATGTCGGCAGGGTGAACATCAGGGATATTGTACTGTATCCGGCTGAACCTCTGTATATACTTGCGGAGAGTCTCGCCTCCCTTCTAGGGAATGACGTGCAGGTCGCTCGCTTGGCCATGGGCTTGGTGGCCTCTAGTAAAGGCACCCACAAACTCATGGCACAAATCCGACCAGGAGGAAATAGAGTCTACCGGCAAGTGCATCAACCACGACATGGCGTTGGGTTTAAGAGCCAATGGAAAGTAATTCGCAAGCACCTTATCATCGTGGGCTCCGGCAGCTTGCATCGCAATGGTGTACATGCTGAGGAACTCGGACGGGTGGGTCTTGCCGCTGTACTTTTCGCCCACGTCAGGTTTGAAGGTGCGGTGAGTGGGCCACTGGAACTGCCGCAGCTCACGGGTAAAAGCCGGACAGCCTACCTCGTAAGGTAGGCCTCCAGGGCTCTCCGGTGCCGGGTGGTTCACAGCAAGCCCTGCTCGCCTGTCTGACTGGTTGCGCGCTCCGCGCCGGCGCTCAATAGTGGTTCGAGCGTCTTCATGTTCTCGTTCCCGAAGGACTTGACGCTGGTCACAGTGGGTCCGCAGGTCGGACGACGCTATGGAGATTTCGTCGCCCGTAACGTCGCGATGGGCTGGCGTCCGCGGTACCGGGCGAGGAGGAGGTGAGTGCACCTTGGTTGCGGCGCCGTCGGCTTTCCTGCCACTGAGCATGGGACTCCGTCGGAGCGTCGACCCGGGGGCTCTACCGGACTTGGTTCGTCTTTGTTGGCCACTGCATCAAGGCTTCGGATAGTGGCTCTCCATTCGTCGAGTTTCCCCGTAGTGGGAGGAAAATCGAGGAGCAACTGCGCACGCGCCAGGGCTTCTGCTGGCGTTGGTGGCAGCGAAACCTGCACGGATCGCGACGCGCTTCGACTTCTGACCATGTCAGAAGGAGCTCTATCACGACCCCGCGGTCGCATGCCATCTTTACCAGCGCCTCGGCGAGCGGGCAGGTCTTCTACCTCACGGGAGTGGCGCTCGGGGCTCCTCCCGCGGTGACGCCCGGGGTCTTCGGCGTGATTATGCCGTTCGTCGCGCGGCGCTTGAGAGGAGCGCGTCGTCGGCGCCGGCATGGGAGTCTTGAAGGCCCTCGCATCACCTCCGAGCATGGTGGCAGCGATCTTGGAAGGCCCCGCGCCACCCGCGGAGGGCCTGGATCCGTCTTTGGATTTGGTAGCGTACGGCCCGTTACCAGGCGCACGAACATCGCCGCCTCCCAAACTCCGGCTGCTGGGACGGTGTTGGCGTTTGCGAACGGCACCCCGGGTCCTTTCTGCGACCGGTCCCCTGCTTGCCCGCGTCGGGACGGGATGTCCGGCTTCCGACGGCCCAACCGCCACCGTCGTCTTCTTCTTGGGCACCATGACGATGAAGAAGCGTCGAACTAACTGCTAAAGCCGATTCTCACAACCGCGCCCCCTACCTGGCGCGCCAAAGATGTCGGTGGGAACGACACCTATGGGATCACAAGAATCCCTACTACGGTTGCCGGGTGCGGGGTCGTGAGAAGAGCGGATCAAACAGATAGCACACGGTTCGTTTATCCAGGTTCGGTCCGCGGGGATGCGTAAAACCCTACTCCTGCTTTGGTGGATTGTATATCTGTGTTCTTGAGCTAGCTATGGGGCGTGAGGAGCTCCAAAAAGCTGAATCCTTTTCCCGGTCGCCTCGGGCCTCCTTTTATAGGAAAGGGGTTGCCACAGTGGCACATAGGAGGTGGAAAAAGGGTACAGTGATGTGAGGTTATCCCTCGCATTACATGACAAGGCGCATTTAATGCGTCTTGCCCAGGTGTCCTTGTTTTATCGGGGACGAGGGAGAGACCCGTCTCGTCCGTCGCCGCTCCCTCTCGTGTCGACACGCGCCCTGGCTAGCGGCGCCTGCGGTGCCATGTAGGCAGGCAGGCAGCTGAGGTGGCACAGTGGTGGGTCTCCATGAAGATCTGCATGCCGCCACGCAGGTGCCTGCCCAGCTGGTTGGGTCGGCAGCTGCATGCGAACGGCGGTAGAGGTTTGACTGGCGTGGGCCTGATGGTGGCCCAATGGGTGTTCTTGGCAAGGGCCTTGCCGGGGCCCCGGCAAGGGTCTTGTCGTGGTGCCTGCTGTCTTCCCCGGCAAGGCTCTTGCCGGGGGCCTTGTGGTCCTCCTTGGCTGGGATCCCGCCAGGGATCATCATCTTCTAAAGGGTGTATCTGATCTTGAATGTCTTCACAAAGATCTGCAAGCCACCACGGGGATGTCTCCCGAATCCTTGCCCCATGGGGGCAGTGGACTCAAGGGTGACTCACTCCGTAGGTGTGGGGCGAGCTACCACGGCAAGGGTCTTGCCGGGTTTGCTAAAACCGCCTCCCGGGAAGGATCTTGCCGGGGGGGTCCGCTTCGTCCCCTTTGCTCTTTGTGGTCTTGATCTTTGCGTCGTTCTGCTTCTTTTGAGCTTTGGCCTTACCTTGGCTCACCTCCCTTGCCTTGCTCAGTGTGGTGGTGCCCGTGGCTCAGACTGCCCGTGCACAGTTATAGGGGTACAAAAAGTGTACCCCTCTTTTTGTACACCGACACAACATCCCCAAGCTTAATTCCTGCTCGTCCTCGAGTAGGTAAATGATAAAAATGATAATTTTTGATGTGGAATGCAACCTAGCATAATCTTGATCACATATCTAATCATGGCATGAATATTAAGATACGAGTGATTCAAAGCAATAGTCTATCATTTGACATAAAAACAATAATACTTCAACACTACTAATAAAGCAATCATGTCTTTTCAAAATAACATGGCCAAAGAAAGTTATCCCTACAAAATCATATAGTCTGGCTATGCTCCATCTTGACCACACAAAATATTCACATCATGCACAACCCCGATGACAAGCCAAGCAATTGTTTCGTACTTTTTACGTTCTCAAACCTTTTCAACTTTCATGCAATACATGAGCGTGAGCCATGGACATAGCACTATAGGTGGAATAGAATGGTGGTTGTGGAGAAGACAAAAAGGAGAAGATAGTCTCACATCAACTAGGCGTATCAACGGGCTATGGAGATGCCCATCAATAGATATCAATGTGAGTGAGTAGGGATTGCAATGCAACGGATGCACTAAGAGCTATAAGTGTATGAAAGCTCAGACTAAAAACTAAGTGGGTGTGCATCCAACTTGATTGCTCATGAAGAGCACATGCATTTGAGGAAGCCCATCATCGGAATATACAAGCCAAGTTCTATAATGAAAATTCCCACTAGTATATGAAAGTGATAACTCAAGAGACTCTCTATATGAAGAACATGGTGCTACTCTGAAGCACAAGTGTGGTAAAAGGATAGTAACATTGCCCCTTCTCTCTTTTTCTCTCATTTTTTTGGGCCTTCTCTTTTTTTGGCCTTTCTCTTTTTATTATTATTATATTTTTTCGTCCGGAGTCTCATCCCGACTTGTGGGGGAATCATAGTCTCCATCATCCTTTCCTCACTGGGGCAATGCTCTAATAATGATGATCATCACACTTTTATTTACTTACAACTCAATATTACAACTTGATACTAGAACAAAGATATGACTCCATATGAATGCCTCCGGCGGTGTACCGGGATGTGCAATGATCTAGCATAGCAATGACATCAATAAACGGACAAGCCATGAAAACATCATGCTAGCTATCTTACGATCATGCAAAGTAATATGACAATGAATGCTCAAGTCATGTATATGATGAAAATGGAAGTTGCATGGCAATATATCTCGGAATGGCTATTGGAATGCCAAGATAGGTAGGTATGGTGCCTGTTTTGAGGAAGGTATATGGTGGGTTTAAGGTACCGGCGAAAGTTGCACGGTACTAGAGAGGCTAGCAATGATGGAAGGGTGAGAGTGCGTATAAGCCATGCACTCAACATTAGTCATAAAGAACTCACATACTTATTGCAACAGTCTATTAGCGGTTGAAACAAAGTACTACACGCATGCTTCTAGGGAGATAGATTGGTAGGAAAAGACCATCTGTAACATCCCAAAATTTTAATTTGGAACGTTATACATTAGCTCCTCATTGGATATCATATTTTATTGCATTTTGGCTTGATCCTCGAAATCCTAAGCAACTCAAGGACCCTCGGGGAGAGAGAATTGGGGATTTCACTATTTTTATATTTGAATTTTATCAAATATTGAAACGAGAATTTTTGGTTTTAATTATTTTTCTCTCCGAAAATATTTCATGTTAAAATATATGAGAGGAGATAATATGACTTCTCCAAAAGAAATGAAATATTGGAGGAAAAATATTAAAATCAAATATTTGCTTTTATTCGGATTTTATTGCAATTTTATTCGCATTAGAAAAATTGCACGTTTTCAAAATTGCATTTTAGGGCCAAGAAAATGTTCATCTTGTTCTAAATATTTAATTTAGACAGTGAAAATTTGTTTTGGCATTTTTAGATATTTATTTATTTTTCTAGGATTTATTTTCGTCGGAACGTTATTTTTTTAAAAAAAAGAGAAGCCCGCCGGACCGAACTGGGCCGAGGCCCAGTTGGCCAAGCCGCCGCCGCGCCGCCGTCTCCCTCGCGAAGACCGCGACCAGCATGCCGCCGCCCGCCGAGGCCGAGCCGGCCACGCCTCCCCGCCCCCTCCCGCAAGCCACCCTCCCCACCTTTAAAAGCCGAACTGGGCCCCCTGGAACCCCAAGCTGCAGCCGCCGCCACCGCACGCTAGCCGCTCCGCCGCCCTGCGGCGACGCCGCTCCTGCCGCTCGCCGCTGCTGCCGCCGCCGCTGCTAAGCCACCCCGCGCCACCCCGCACCGCCCCGCCGCACCCCGCCTTTACCCGCTCCGCCGCCCCGCTCGCCGGAAGCCGCCGGAGCCGCGCCGGAGTTCGAATCTCGCCGTCCAGATTTTTTTTCGGTTTAGGTAAAACCGTTGGTTTTTAAAAAAACCCTAGTTTCGTTTTTTGGAACGCTTCACCGGTTTTCTCGTTTTAGTTACTTAGCGGACGTTCGTCTGTACGTTCGTTTTAACGAACGGTGTTCACTCGTTAGCCACAGACAGTGAACGTTCGTTCGTTAGCCTGTTCGTCAGTTTTTCTTTTTTTAGATTTTCCGCGATTATTTTCAATTGCGATTTCTGACCCGATTTTTGTTTTAGTTTATCTTTTCGCTCGTTTATCGGAATCAGGCGATTCAAGGGCCTAGATCTTCGCCTCGAAGCCCTCTTTCAGTTTAACAAACTTGAACAAGATGTTGGTACAGTAAAATTTGACTTTAGTCCAGTTTAGTAATCGGATCTTGTTTCTTTCGCAGTTTGAGTTTCGTTGCTTCGTTCAATTTGATTCTTTTTGCAAACCGGAGTTCTTAAGTTGAACTTTCTGTTAGATCTTCTTATTCGTGTTTTACACGTGCGTCTTTGCTTGATTTCTTATGTATGCTATTGTTTGTTTGCGATAGAACACCCAGAGTGCGAAGCGTGCTACTACGAGTCCCTAGGTTTTGCGGATCATCAGCAAGGAAGTAACACTTTGATCATACCCCTTTATCACCTAGTTTTCATGCATTAGTTTCAACCATGAAACATTGCATGGTTAGGACTTGATAACATGTGGGATTGGGAAGTAGTTGATGAGGTAGAACCTATTGCCCTGTTATTATCAAACCCTTGGGAGTTACTTCTACGTATTGCTTATATCGCCATGCTATGCTCGTAGACGTGGTTTGGGTGAGTGATTCCATGACAGATGTGAGATTCTAAATTAATGGTTCAACTTAAGGTGGCAACTTTAATACACATCTGGGTGGATTGCTTGTCGGGCACCTGGAGAATCCAGTGTTGTCCTAGGATATCCCGGAGTACCCATGTGATAATCCTAAGGTCCGCCAGCCAGGCTCAAACGGAACTGAGATATTTCATGCTAGAAACTTCCCTGTGCAGCCACAAGCTATTATGGGCTCTAGCATAGTTGAGTAAGTTGCTTGACCTCTTCCAGTGGTAGGCTTGCAGATGTAGAAGGATGTAGGTTGGTACAGTCTACCCGGGGTTAGAGCTAGTGCTTCTGAAAGACTGTGTCTTGGTCATCCGTTTCTCAAACACCATGTAGTGCGAGAAATCCAACGGAGGAGATCGAGTCTTGTGGGGAAAAGTGCACAAACCTCTGCAGAGTGTATAAATTTAATCATGGTTAGCCGTGTCCACAGTTATGGACATCTTGAGTATCTAGTACTTGGATTATCATATGTATCTCATCACTCTAAATTAATATTGTTGCGTTGATAATGACTTTTAATTGGGATTGAGTTGGAGGAACCTTCTCAATGATGTTTCAACTACCATGATAGTTAAATAAAATCTATTCCTTTGTTGTTGGGAAAAATTGGCTTTTCGCAAAACTTTAACCATAGAGCTTTCCACCAGCCAAATATGCATGTAGTGATAACATTAGTCAGTTCTTGCTCTACTGTGTTATTTTGCCAGCATATTCCATGTGCTGACCCGTTTTCGGGCTGCAACGTATTATGTTGCAGACTTTTCAGACGAGGAGTAAGGTTTGTTAGGTCGTTGTCGTGCTGCTTAGTTATGTCGTTGGAGTTGATGGACTCACTTTATCTTCCAAGCCTTCCGCTGTTATCGTATTAGATGGCCTTATGCCATATTTATTGTAATAAGTTCTCTTTTGAGACATTCGATGTAATAAGTGTGTGATTGCTACTCCGTTATAAATCCTTCGAGTACTGTGTGTGTGAGCATTACCGATCCAGGGATGACACTGAAGCACAGAGACTTGACCGTTTGAGATCGGGTCGCTACAAGATGGTATCAGAGCACACGCTGAGTGTAGGACACGACCACTAAGCTAAAGCCCTAGATCGCTACTCTCTTCTCATTTCTGACTCCTCTCCATTTTCTACTCTTTAGGATGGCGGACGCAAGGAACAAGTTTGCACAACCGGATGAAGAAGCACCTTTTGGACGACACTTGAAGGAAGTCACTAAGTACCTGAACATTGGAATACCAAGCTTCACCGAGACTTACAACGCCAGAAGAGGAGCGATGGATGATTCAAGTTCAAGTTCCAGGAAGGACATTCGCGCCAGTCACTAAGCCCATAGAGTTTTCCTTTGATGCACCAACCTGGAGTATAGGAAAGAGTATGGCGGCTCACATCACCATGGGACGCATTGGAGAAGTTTACCATAAGGAGCATAAGGATACTATCTATCAGATTTGTGGGCGCCGAGATGAGCAATGGGATATTATCAGCACCAGGAAGGATAGATCAATCACAGCTTTCATCCAGGAGTTAAACTAGCACATTCGTCGCCAGGAGAACCAGATGTGCGCAGGCATGATATATCTGAAGAAGGCGATGACAAGGATCATAGAACTGGAGGAAGAACTCAAGGCTACTCGCGAAGATTATGAGGAGGAAATCGTCGTACTAGTGGAGAAGAATGATGATCTGGAAAGGAAGCTAGGAGTATTCATGGGAGACCCTGCGCCAGGAGGAGAAGACGATGAACCCAAAGAGATTCGTTCTGAGGACTACATCATCATCGACGACACCGACTCGGACCCTGACAATAGCGATGATGACTATGTTGATGAAGCTGGAGCGGACATCATGGAGTCTTCGACCGATTAATATTTCTAGTAGACCACCACATCAGTAGTAGTATTCCACCATGTATATAGTATAGTCCGAGCACTTTTGTAACGATAGTTAGATCGATCGTATGCCCTTGCTTGATTGATTGAGTGATATGATTGTGTTTGTATCATGTGCATAAGGGTAGTGTTTCTCTCACTAGACCTCATTCTATTCTATTCTCTTCCCTCTAAACCCTCAGATGCCTCCGAGACGTGACCCCGGATTTACCTTCCCACCTGAGCTCACTCAGTTGATCCAACAGCAGAATACACTGATGCAGTTGTTAGTTCAGAACCAAGGCACAACAACAACAACAAAAACCCACCGCCACCACCCCCAGTTGACAACTTAGCCCGCTTTCTGAGGTTGCAGTCGCCGGTGTTTTCCAGTAGCACCGAGCCGATAGTGGCAGATGATTGGCTCCGCAGGATTGGAAGGGAGTTAACTACTTCAGGATGTACATATGCTGAGAAGGTGCGTTTTGCCGCACATCAGTTGGATGGAGCATCAGCCTCATGGTGGGAGAATTACACAGTCACCTACCCTATAGCCACTGTTACATGGGATCAGTTTTAGCAAGCATTCCGCACCGCCCATGTCTCCACTGGAGCTATGAGCATGAAGAAGCGTGAGTTTCGCCACTTGCGCCAAGGGAACCGTACTGTGGGGCAGTACGTGGATGAATTTAGTAAGCTGTCTCGTTATGCCCCTGACGATGTGGCCACAGATGCCGCGAAGCAGGAGAAGTTTATGGAAGGGTTGAACGATGAGATGAGCATGCAATTGATGGTGGCAACATTTAACAACTACCAGGAGTTGGTAGACAAGGCTCTTATGATTGAAGGGAAGCAACAGCAAATTGAGAGCCGCAAAAGGAAGTATGGACAAGGAAGGTACAACTCAGGAGCCCAGCAGAAGCCTCGTCTAACCCCGAACTCGGGAGGACTACTACATAACCATGGAAGCCATAACCACAATGGATGAAGTTCGCGTAACCACAATGGTTCCAAGAATGGGACTGGGAATAGAGTAAGCAACAATCAGAACCGCTCCAATCCAGCCACACCTGCCAAGAGAGACCTAAGTCACATTACTTGCTGCAAGTGCAGGAAGACTGGACACTATGCCACGGAGTGCCCTGAAGCGAAGAATGGAAATGGTAATGGGAGCACCGAGAAGAATCCCAATCCATTCAACAAAGGACATGTGAACCACGTTAACGTGGAGGAGGTTGAAGGGCAGCCAGACGCAGTTATCGGTAAGTTTTTGGTTAAGTCTTTTACCGCCCTTGTTCTTTTTGATACTGGTGCATCACATTCATACATATCAAGGGGATTCATGGATAAGTTTAAACTACCAACCCAAGCCCTTAGGATCCCTCTGTTAGTAAGTTCACCTAGAGCAGAGTATATGGCTAGCCGATGATGCGACCGGATACCCTTAACCATTGGTAGCCATGTTTTCCCGTCAGACCTGATAATTTTGGAGTCACAAGGATTGGATGTTATATTAGGCATGGACTAGATGTCAAAGTATGGAGGAAGCATTGACTGTGCTAGTAAGTCGATTTATCTCACCACCCCGGAGGGAAAAAGGATCAAGTATGTATCTAGGCATGCGCCTAGGAGGAGCCAAGTAAATACCCTCATGGGAGTTGTTCAGGAGGAAGTGCCTGTAGTGAAGGATTACCCAGATGTTTTTTCAGAGGAGTTACCAGGCATGCCACCGGATCGAGACATCGAGTTTTTGATAGAGCTATTTCCAGGTACAGGGCCAATATCAAAGAGACCCTACCGGATGCCCGCAAATGATCTGGAGGAGATTAAGAAGCATATGAATGAGTTATTGGAGAAAGGTTACATCCGACAGAGTTCATCACCATGGGGAGCCCCAATGCTTTTGGTTGAGAAGAAGGATAAGTCTCTAAGGATGGTTGTTGATTATCGTGCATTGAATGAGGTGACGATAAAGAATAAATACCCACTGCCAATGATCAATGATTTGTTTGACCAGTTGCAAGGAGCTAAGGTGTTTTCGAAGATCGATCTGCGATCAGGATATCACCAGCTAAATATTCGGGAGAAGGATATACCTAAAACCGCATTTACCACAAGGTACGGGTTATATGAGTATACGGTCATGTCATTTGGACTGACTAACGCCCCGGCCTATTTCATGAGCATGATGAACAAGGTGTTCATGGAATATTTGGATAAGTTTGTTGTGGTGTTCATTGATGATATAATGGTATACTCGAAGAATGAAGAGGAGCACAAGGAGCATTTACGTTTAGTTCTCGAGAAACTCAGGGAACATCAGTTGTACGCCAAGTTCAGCAAATGTGAGTTTTGGTTGAAAGAAGTTGGATTCCATGGACATGTTATATCAGGGGAATGTATAGCAGTAGACCCCAGCAAGGTTCAGTCAGTCACTGAATGGTTGGCACCCACTTCAGTTAGCGAGATCCGCAGTTTTCTTGGACTCGCAGGATAATACCGGAGATTCATTGAGAATTTTTCCAAGATTGCGAAGCCAATGACAGAGCTATTGAAGAAGGATACCAAATTTAAATGGACGGAAGAATGTGAAGGGAGTTTTCAGGAGTTAAAGAAACGTCTGACTACAACCCCAGTACTGATTCTGCCGGATATACGCAAGGATTTCCAAGTGTTTTGCGACGCCTCACGCTTAGGACTTGGAGGAGAACTGATGCAGGACGGAAGAGTTGTTTCGTATGCCTCGCGACAACTGAAACCGCATGAGTTAAATTATGCCATGCATGATTTGGAGTTGGCTGCCGTAGTGCATGCGTTGAAGACTTGGAGACATTACCTTATTGGAAACCATTGCGATGTGTACACTGACCATAAGAGTTTGAAGTACATTTTCACACAGAAGGAACTGAACCTTAGGCTGAGGAGATGGTTGGAGCTTATAAAGGATTACAACATGAAGCTTCACTATCATCCAGGCAAGGCCAACGTCGTAGCAGATGCTTTGAGCCGGAAGAGTTACGCCAACACACTCATAAGTGCAGGATTGCCAAAGGAGTTAGCAGAGGATCTCAGGGAACTTCGATTGGAGATTGTCCCTAGAGGTTTTGTTGCAACAATGGATGTTCAGTCTACATTGTTAGGAAAGATTCGATAAGCTCAGAAGGATGACAAAGAGATCGCCGAGATAAAAGAGAGAATGAGCAAAGGAAAGGCTAAAGGTTTTCGTGAGGATGAACACGACACCTTATGGTTTGAGGACCGTGTTTATGTGCCCAATAACACAGAGATCAGGAAGTTAATACTTCAGGAGGCTCATGACCCACCATACTCGATACACCTCGGAAACACCAAGATGTATGTGGATTTAAAGGAGCGTTTCTGGTGGACTGATATGAAGAAGGATATTGTCGAGTATGTAGCCGTATGTGATGTATGTCAGAGAGTGAAGGTAGAACACCAAAAGCCAGCCGGATTGTTACAGCCTATGCCGATACCCGAATGGAAGTGGGATAAGCTTGGCATGGATTTCATCACCGGATTGCCCAGGACCAAATCAGGATATGATTCTATATGGGTAGTACTTGATCGCTTGACCAAAGTATCTCACTTTATCCCAATGGAAACCACCTATACAAGTGCCAAGTTGGCCAAGATATACATGACCAGGATCGTATGTTTGCATTGAGTTCCAAGGACCATTGTATCAAATAGAGGAACCCGGTTTACCTCAAAGTTTTGGAATCAATTGCATGAAACTTTGGGAACCAGACTGGAGTTCAGTATAGCTTTTCACCCGCAAACAGATGGACAGGCCGAGAGAGTCAACCAGATTCTGGAGGATATATTGAGAGCTTGTGCACTAGATTATGGATCTAGTGGGATGTCAACTTTCCCTACGCAGAGTTCTCATACAACAACAGTTACTATGCCAGTTTGAAGATGGCACCTTTCGAAGCCTTGTATAGGAGGAGGTGCAGGACACCGTTGTTGTGGGATGAAGTTGGAGACCGTCAGTTGATTGGACCAGATTTGATTAAGGAATCAGAAGAGAAGGTTAAATTCATTAGAGATAGACTGAAGGTAGCTCAGTCCCGACAGAAGAGTTATGCAGATTCAAAATGCAAGGAGGTATTCTATGAAATCGGAGACAGAGTGTATCTTCGAGTATCACCACTCCGAGGAGTTAAGCGCTTTGGAGTTAAGGGAAAGTTAGAGCCATGTTTTGTGGGACCATACAGAGTTTTGGAACGTATGGGAGTAGTTGCTTATAAGTTGGAATTACCCGAAGGATTGTCAGGAGTCCATGATGTCTTCCATGTTTCTCAGTTGAAGAAGTGCCACACAGAGATGGCTGACATTCCTTTGAGAGATACAGTACCGCTGGAAGCGATTCAGTTGGACAATGATTTGACTTATGAGGAGAAACCAGTCAAGATTCTCGAGTTTGCCAGTCGGGTTACTCGCAGTAAGGTTATTAAGTTTTGCAAAGTTCAGTGGAGCCACCATACCGAGGACGAAGCCACCTGGGGAACGAGAGGATGATCTTCGCAAAGACAACCCACACCTATTTTCTAGCCAACCTGAATCTCGAGGGCGAGATTCATCTTAAGGGGGGTAGGTTTGTAACATCCCAAATTTTCAATTTGGAATGTTATACATTAGGTCATCATTGCATATCATATTTTATTGCATTTTGGGTTGATCCTCGAAATCCTAAGAAACTCAAGGACCCTCGGAGAGAGAGTTGGGGATTTCACTATTTTCATATTTGAATTTTATCAAATATTGAAACGAGGATTTTTGGTTTTAATTATTTTTCTCTCCGAAAATATTTCATGTTAAGATATATGAGAGGAGATAACATGACTCCTCCAAAAGAAATGAAATATTGGAGGAAAATATTAAAATCAAATATTTGCTTTTATTCGGATTTTATTGCAATTTTATTTGCATTAGAAAAATTGCACATTTTCAAAATTGCATTTTAGGGCCAAGAAAATGTTCATCTTGTTCTAAATATTTTATTTAGACGGTGAAAATTTGTTTTGGCATTTTCAGATTTTTATTTATTTTTCTAGGATTTATTTTCGTCGTAACATTATTGTTTATTTTTTTAAAGAGAAGCCCGCTGGACCGAACTGGGCCGAGGCCTAGTTGGCCCAGCCGCCGCCGCGCCACCGTCTTCCTCGTGGAGACCGCGACCAGCACGCTGCCGCCCGCCGAGGCCGAGCCGGCCACGCCTCCCAGCCCCCTCCCGCAAGCTACCCTTCCCCCTTTAAAAGCCGACACAAGCCCCCCTGGATCCCCAAGCCGCAGCCGCCGCCGCCCGCTAGCCGCTCCGCCGCCCTGCGCCGACGCTGCCGCACGGCGCCGCCGCTGAGCCACCCTGCGCCACCCCACGCCGCCCCGCTGCACCCCGCCGTTGCCGGCGCCGCCGCCCCGCTCGCCGGAAGCCGCCGGAGCCGCGCCGGAGTTCGAATCTCGCCGTCCGTTTTTTTTCGGTTTAGGTAAAACCGTCGGTTTAAAAAAAACCCTAGTTTCGGTTTTCTAGAACGGTTCGCCGGTTTTCTCGGTTTAGTTACTTAGCAGACGTTCGTCCGTATGTTCGTTTTAACGAACGGTGTTCACTCGTTAGCCACAGACAGCGAACGCTTGTTCGTTAGCCTGTTCGTCAGTTTTTCTTTTTTCGGATTTTCCGCGATTATTTTCGATCGCGATTTCTGATCCAATTTTTGTTTTAGTTTATCTTTTCGCTCGTTTATCGGAATCAGGCGATTCAAGCGCCTAGATCTTCATCTCGAAGCCCTCTTTCTGTCTAACCAACTTGAACAAGATTTTGCTACTGTAAAATTTGACTTTAGTCCATTTTAGTAATCGGATCTTGTTTCTTTCGCAGTTTGATTTTCAGTTCTCCGTTAGATTTGATTCTTTTTGCAAACCGGAGTTCTTAAGTTGAACTTTCTGGTTAGATCTTCTTATTTGTGTTTTACCCGTGCGTATTTGCTTGATTGCTTATGTATGCTATTGTTTGTTTGTGATAGGACACTCGGAGTGCGAAGCGTGCTACTACGAGTCTCTAGGTTTTGCAGATCATCAGAAAGGCAAGTAACACTATGATCACACCCCTTTATCACCCAGTTTTTATGCATTAGTTTCAACCCTCAAACATTGCATGGTTAGGACTTGATAACATGTGGGATTGGGAAGTAGTTGATGAGGTAGAACCTATTGCCCTGTTATTATCAAACCCTTGGGAGTTACTTCTACGTATTGCTTATATTGCCATGCTATGCTCGTAGACGTGGTTTGGGTGAGTGAATCCATGACAGATGTGAGTTTGTTAATTAATGGTTCAACTTATGGTGGCAACTTTAATACACATCTGGGTGGATTGCCTGTCGGGCACCTGGAGAATCCAGTGTTGTCCTAGGATATCCCGAAGTACCCGTGTGATAATCCTAAGGTCTGCCACCCAGGCTCAAAGGGAACTGAGATATTTCATGCTAGAAACTTCCGTGTGCAACCACAAGTTATTATGGGCTCTATCATAGTTGAGTAAGTTGCATGACCTCTTCCAGTGGTAGGCTAGCAGATGTAGAGGGATGTAGGTTGGTACGGTTTACCCGGGGTTAGAGCTAATGTTTCTGAAAGACTGTGTCTCGGTCATCCGTTTCTCAAACACCATGTAGTGCGAGAAATCCAACGGAGGAGATCGAGTATTGTGGGGAAAAGTGCACAAACCTCTGCAGAGTGTACAAAGTAATCATGGTTAGCCATGTCCCCGGTTATGGACATCTTGAGTATCTAGTACTTGGATTATCATATGTATCTCATCACTCTAAGTTAATATTGTTGGGTTGGTAATTACTTTTAATTGGGATTGAGTTAGAGGAACCTTCTCAATGATGTTTGAACTACCATGATAGTTAAATAAAATCTATTCCTTTGTTGTAAGAAAAAATTGGCTTTTCGCAAAACTTTAACAATAGAGCTTTCCACCAGCCAAATATGCGTGTAGTGATAGCATTAGTCAGTTCTTGCTCTACTGTGTTATTTTGCCAGCATATTCCATGTGCTGACCCATTTTCGGGCTGCAATGTATTATGTTGCAGACTTTTCAGACGATGAGTATGGTTCGTTAGGTTGTTGCCATGCAGCTTAGTTATGCCGTTGGAGTTGATGGACTCACTTTATCTTCCAAGCCTTCCGCTGTTATCATATTAGATGGCCTTATGCCATATTTATTGTAATAAGTTCTCTTTTGAGACATTCGGTGTAATAAGTGTGTGATTGCTAATCCGTTATAAATCCTTCGAGTACTGTGTGTGTCAGCATTACCGATCCAGGGATGACACTGAAGCATAGAGACTTGACCGTTTGAGGCCGGGTCGCTACACCATCGCTCGTCCCCGACCGCCACTCATAAGGAAGACAATCAATAAATACCTCATGCTCCGACTTCGTTACATAACGGTGAAAGGATCGATATGGTTGACTAGAGGGGGGGAGGGGTGAGGGAGTCCTGGATTAGGGGGTCTCCGGACAGCCGGACTATATCCTTTGGCCGGACTGTTGGACTATGAAGATACAAGATTGAAGACTTCGTCTGATGTCCGGATGGGACTCTACTTGGCGTGGAAGGCAAGATAGGAAGTACGGATATGGATATCTCCTCCTTTGTAACCGACCTTGTGTAACCCTAGCCCTTTCCGGTGTCTATATAAACCGGAGGGTTTTAGTCCGTAGGACAACATACAATCATACCATAGGCTAGCTTCTAGGGTTTAGCCTCTCCGATCTCGTGTAGATCAACTCTTGTAATACCCATATCATCAAGAATAAATCAAGCAGGGCGTAGGGTTTTACCTCCATCAAGAGGGCCCGAACCTGGGTAAAACATCGTGTCCCCTGCCTCCTGTTACCATCCGCCTTTGACGCACAGTTCGGGACCCCCTACCCGAGATCCGCGGGTTTTGACACCGACATTGGTGCTTTCATTGAGAGTTCCTCTGTGTCGTCGCCGTTAGGCTTGATGGCTCCTACGATCATCGATAGCGATGCAGTCCAGGGTGAGACTTTTCTCCCCGGACAAATCTTTGTGTTCGACGGCTTCGCACTGCGGGCCAACTCGCTTGGCCATCTGGAGCAAATCGAAAGTTACGCCCCTGGCCACCAGGTCAGGTTTGGAAGCTTAAACTACACGGCCGATATCCGCGGAGACTTGATCTTCGACGGATTCGAGCCTCTGCCTTGCACGTCAAACGGTCACGATGAGTACGATTTAGCTCTACCATCAGACAGTGTTCAGGAGATCGCACCGGCAGCCGCTCTGACCCTCAATTTGGAGCCAGTTGCGCCGTCCATGGATGGGTGGATGGACCCCGCCACGGAGGCCTTACCCTCAGCGGCGATCGAGCCGAACATCGACCTTACCCTGCACGAGAGCCATGTTGTCAGACTGCCAGATCCTTCTCCGGCCACGGACTCCGAACCGCCTGCGCCCATTCCTAGCGAATCCGATTGGGTGCCGATCATGGAGTTTACCTCCGCGGATATTTTTCAGCACTCGCCCTTTGGCGACATACTGAACTCATTAAGGTCTCTCTCCTTGTCAGGAGGATCCTGGCCGAACTATGTCTGGCAGGATTGGGATGCGGATGACGAAGAAATTCGCTGCCCACCCACCACCTACTTAGTAGCCACTGTTGACGACTTAACCGACATGCTCGACTTCGACTCTGAAGACAACGACGGTATGGACGACGATGCGGGAGACAAAGAGGAACCACTGCCCACAGGGCACTGGACAGCCACCTCATCATATGATATATACATGGTGGACACACCCAAATAAGGCAATGGCGACGAGACAGCGGAGGATGACCCCTCCAAGAAGCAACCCAAGCGCCGACGTCAGCAGCGCTGCTCTAAGTCCCGCCAAAGCAAAAGTGGTGATACCGGCACATGAGATAATAACACTCTGGATAGTGCCGAAGATGGCAACAATCCCCTCCAGCACGATCTAGGACAGGAGGATGGAGAGGCCAGCCCTCCAGAGAGAGCGGCAGATGGAGAGGCGGAGGATGATAATTACATGCCCCCCTCCGAAGACGAGGCAAGCCTTGACGATGACGAATTCATCGTGCCAGAGGATCCCGTCGAACAAGAGCGCTCCAAGCGCTAGCTTATAGCCAAGACAAATAGCCTTAAGAAAAAGCAGCAGCAGCTTCAAGCTGATCAAGATCTGCTAGCTGACAGATGGACTGAAGTCCTCACGGCCGAGGAATATAAACTCGAACGCCCCTCCAAGAGTTACCCAAAATGCAGGTTGCTACCCCGACTGGAGGAAGAAGCGTATGTCGCGGCTGACCGGCCACCTCGTGGCCGCGACAGAGAGGCGTCTCGGCCCACAACTCAAGCCACACCTCGGTACCACTCAAAGAATACCAAGGCTTGGGGAAACGTGCTAGACCTGCGAGATATATTGGAGGACAAAGCAAGGCAAACAAGATCGATCTACGGATCGCGTGGGCGCCCCACGACACGAGACGATAACCATCACGTTGAATACAACAAAAGTAAATCCAGCCGGGCCGAACACAACAGACAAAACTCATTCGAGCTGTGTCGTGATATAGCCCAGTACAGATGCGCTGCACACCCGTTATGCTTCACAGATGAAGTAATGGATCATCAAATCCCAGAGGGTTTCAAACCCGTGAATATAGAATCATACGATGGTACGACAGATCCCGCGGTATGGATTGAGGACTATCTCCTTCATATCCACATGGCCTGTGGTGACGATCTACACGCCATCAAATACCTCCCACTCAAGCTTAAAGGACCAGCCCGACATTGGCTCAACAGCTTGCCAGCAGAATCCATAGGTTGTTGGGAGGACCTGGAAGCCGCATTCCTCGACAACTTCCAGGGCACCTATGTGCGACCACCAGAAGCCGATGACTTGAGCCACATAATTCAACAGCCAGAGGAATCGGCCAGGCAATTCTGGACACGGTTCCTAACTAAGAAAAATCAAATCGTCGACTGTCTGGATGCAGAGGCCCTAGCAGCTTTTAAACACAACATCTACGACGAGTCGCTAGCCCGACACCTTGGTCAGGAAAAGCCAAAATATATGGCAGCCCTCATGACACTGATGACCCGCTTTTGTGCGGGAGAAGACAGCTGGCTGGCTCGCAGTAATAATGTATCAAAGAACCGTGGTACTTCGGATACCAATGATGGCAATGGCGTCACGTCGCAACAAACATAAGCACTGCATTAACAGCGACAATACCGAGGATACGGCAGTCAATGCTGGATTCAAAGGCTCTAAACCCGGTCAGCGGAAAAAGCCATTTAAAAGAACCACTCCGGGCCTGTCCAGTTTGGACCGCATACTCGATCGCTCGTGTCAAATACACGGCACCCCCGACAAGCCAGCCAACCACACCAATAGGGATTGTTGGGTATTCAAGCAGGCCGGCAAGTTAGCGATGACGAGGAAGAGCCCCGGTAGCTGAACACCGGAGGACAGAAGTGGTTCCCCCCACAATGCGGATGGTGAACATGATATACGCAACCCACATCCCCAAGAGGGAGCGGAAGCATGCGCTCAGGGACGTATATGCGTTGGAGCCAGTCGCCCCAAAGTTCTACCCATGGTCCTCCTGTCCGATCACCTTCGATCGCAGGGACCACCCCACTAGTATCTGTCATGGAGGATTCGCCGCACTGGTCCTAGACCCAATCATTGACGGATTTCACCTCACTCGAGTCCTTATGGATGGCGGCAGCAGCCTGAACCTGCTTTACCAGGACACAGTGCGCAAAATGGGTATAGACCCCTCAAGGATAAAACCCACAAAAACAACATTTAAAGGCGTCATACCAGGTGTAGAGGCCCATTGCACAGGCTCAGTCACACTGGAAGTGGTCTTCGGATCTCCGGATAACTTCTGAAGCGAAGAGTTAATCTTCGATATAGTCCCGTTCCGCAGTGGTTATCATGCACTGCTCGGGCGAACCGCATTTGCGAGGTTCAATGCGGTACCGCATTATGCATACCTCAAGCTCAAGATGCCAGGACCTTAGGGGGTCATTACAGTTAACGGAAACACAGAGCGCTCTCTCCAAACGGAGGAGCACACTGCGACCCTCGCAGTGGAAGCGCAAAGCAGCCTCTTAAGGCAATCCACTAGTTCGGCGTTTAAGGACCCAAACACCTTCAAGCGCGCCTGGAGTAATCAGCAACAGGACCGCCTGGCACGTTCCGAGCTTGCATAGCAATGCGGCCCCCACCCCGGCCCAAGCCAAACGGCGAAATTCGTGCCACGCGTACATAATTACGCATTAAAAATACCATGGGCACAGGCGAGGAGGGGGCATGACTACGACACGCCCCAAGACGCGGCTTAAACCGCACTAGGGGTTTCCCATTTTGGTATTTTCTTTTCAGGACATTAATCTCTGGAAACCCGGTCCGATAGCATGATTGCCGAACATATGATGCAGCAACCAAGAAGGCAGAAAGCTACGTCACACCACGGAACTCCCAGGTGGATTACGATAACGAGTGTAATACTTGCCTTAATACTATTCTTCAGCTCGCCCTTGGAGGGGACATAGTCCTACTTTTTGCTTATTGCACTGCATGTATCATTCTGCTTTAATGCACCTTTTTGAATATACAATGCATAACATTAAGACTATTATTGCATTCTTCTTTATATATATATATGTTCATTCATGACATCCAACACCCGTACACTCTGGTACGGCCAATACGCTAGGGGCTTAAGCATAACCCACAACACGGCATGAGAAGTCCGGACACTTTCAACAGTGCGGCACCCCAAACTTATAGCATTATATGCATCAGCTCCGAATCATGTCTTGGGTCAATAGTTGGGTTTGCCCGGCTCCCATGTTTTGGCACCTTACGTTCCGCTATATCGGCTAAGGTAGCACTGGGAGAACTACTGCGATTGTGCCCCGGTTCTGCTGGGTTAAGCACCTCAATAGAGAAAGCTAAAACTGACTATCATGATAAGGCGAGAGACTGGTCGCTGTTCGAGAGGTTTTCGAGTCCTTAAAGACTTATGCCACTTAGAGCGAGGAGTCGGCCCTATCCGGCTTAAGGCGTGTATCGCGCCCCGAGTTCGGCCTTCCAAACACTAGGGGCTTCGCCGAAATTAAAAATTATAGAATTCTATGGCTAAGTGAGAGTGATAACGCATTATAGTCCGATTGCCTTGTTCGTTGTACTGAGCACCTCCCTCGAAGGACCCAAAAATGGGAACAAGAGTGCTCAGGTTTATCCCGAACACCCCAACACTTGTGGCGTGGGGGCATAAGCCGACGACTAGCCATCTCTCAGATTTGATAAACAGCCGAACAAAATGTAATATTTTAAATTCAAACAAGCGTTGCATAGCGCATATGAACAAGTTTTCATAACTACAGGATTACACGAGCGAGTTCACTCGAATATTATATCTTTCGTACACTCGTCCTCTATGAGACGAGCACCCTCCAGGACACCCTCATAGTACATCTCGGGGTGGCGATGCTCCTTGCCCTCCGACGGCCCTTCCTTAATCAGCTTCACGGCGTCCAGCTTGGCCCATTGCACCTTCACACGGGCGAAAGCCCAGCGTGCACCTTCGATGCAGACGGACCGCTTGATGACTTCCAGCTGTGGGCTGGCATCCACAAGCCGCCTCACCAGGCCGAAGTAGCTGCTGGGAAGGGCGTCGCTAGGCCACATCCGGACTATAAAGCCCTTCATGGCCTGTTCGGCCGCCTTGTGCAGCTCGACCAGTTGCTTCAGCTGGTCGCTCAGAGGCATCGGGTGTTCGGTCCCAGTATACTGAGACCAGAACAACTTCTCCGTTGAGCTTCCCTCCTCGTCCTGGTAAAACTATGCGGCATCCGACACACTGCGGAGCAAATCTGCGAATGCTCCTGGAGAGCTCCAGATTCGGGTAAGTAACAGGTAATTTACTTTCACATGCTTGCTTTGCATATAGAATGCCTTACCCGCCGCTATCTTCTTCACCGCATCAATCTCCTGGAGGACCTTTTGGGCTTCGGCCTTGGCACTCTTTGCACTCTCGAGGGCCACGGCAAGCTCAAACTCTCGCGTCTTCAAGTCAAGCTCCAACGCCTTGTGCTTCGTCACGAGAGCGTGGAGCTCTTGCTGCACCTCGCCCACCCATGCCTCATGCCTTTCCCGCTTGGTGCGCTCCTTGGCCGCTTTGTTTTCGGCCTCGGATAGCACTTGCTTCAGGGTCACCACCTCGGTCGTGGCCCCTGGCAAATTTATGATGATCCTGTCATTTTGCAATCGCATTCTTTTTATACATATCCATAGACTAGGTACTACTTACCTTTGTTCTCCTCGAGCTGCCTCTTTGCAAGGCCGTGCTCGTCCTTGGACCCTTTAAGGTCCTACTTTAGTGCGGCGACCTCCGCAGTCAGTGCGGCAGATGCCAGCAGCGAAGCCTGCATACGCATAGACATACTTATATTAGACTCCTGCGATATTGTTTGATCCTCTGTTCGGCTTTTCTTTGTGAACACCGAACAGAGCATCAGGGGCTACTGTCTATGCGGTAATATTTTTCCCCATATTTCAAAAACTTACCTCAAAACCTGTTAGAAGGCTGGCACATGCTTTAGTCAGTCCGCTCTTGGCGGACTGAACCTTCTCGACCACCGCACTCATAATAGTGTGGTGCTCTTCGTCGATGGAAGCATTGCGAAGCGCTCCCAGCAGATTGTCCGGTGCCTCTGGATGGACAGAGGTCACCGGCACAGGCGTCTTGCCCCTTTTGGAAGAAAGCCGCCTGCCCGAGTCCGGAACCACTGGGGGTTCCGGCGCGGTGTTCGGCTGAGGGCCGAACTCGGAGCCCTCGGGAGCCTTGCTCCCTCTGCTCCCGGAGTCTGGAAGGTCGCCTTGAGGTGCCTCCGGGACTGTCTCCCCTTGACCCGGTGCCTCTTGAGACAATACCTCAGCGTTGTCCGTAGGGCAAGGGGAGGTGGCGGTCAGAAGTGGATCGCTATCCATATCCGACGAGCCCAGGGAGCCGTCCGACGATACGTCGATACGGGCTCGTGGCGGTCTGCACAGTCATAATTCGGCGTTAGGAGAGGCAGTGCGATAAAGGTATGCTATGAGTTACTCTGGCATCCGAATACTTACGACTTCGCCAGGGGCTTGGCCCTTAGCAGCCACTCGTCTTCGCCTTCGGCGGCGGTGGTGGAGAAGTCCGGAAGGAGAGTCCTTCCCTTCTTGGACCCTTCGGCCCTCCGGTTGGGGCGGCCTTCCTTTTCTTGTCTCCCTCGACTGGAGGGGGAGCATCTTCATCTTCCTTCTCGTCTTCGGGGGAGGAGTGCGTCGCGGAGTTATCGGACAATAAGTCCGATAACGCCTGGCGTCGGGAACTCTTTCGGGTTCCCTTGGCCTTCTTGGTCTTCTCCGGCACCTTGTAAGGAGCCGGAGTCAGAATCTCCGTCAGGAGAGCGTCCGCAGTGTCTTCGGGCAGAGGGGCCGGACAGTTAATCTGCCCCGACGTCTCCACCCAGTGCTGTCAAAGGCATGGAGCTCAGACCCCGCACATGGTTAAGCTAGGGGAAATAAATATCCTACCGGATGTATAGAACTCACCGAATGCGCTTGGCGCTTCGCGCTTAGCCCGCGGTCCTCGGTGAGGGAGGGAGGGACCTCGTCGCCCTTGAACAGCACCTTCCAGACATCCTTGTGTGTCGTGTCGAATAGCTCGCTCAGAGTCTGGTGCTGGGCCCGGTCGAACTCCCACAAGTTGATGTCCCGTTGTTGGCACGGGAGGATCAGGCGGATGAGCATGACCTAGACTATATTGACAAGCTTGAGCTTCTTGCCAGCCTTATTCCGGATACATTTCTGGAGTCCGTCCAGCTCTACCGATGAACCCCAGGACAGGCCCTTCTCTTTCCAGGAGGTGAGCTGCGTGCGGATTCCGGATCGAAACTTGGGGGCAGCCACCCATTTGGCGTCGCGCGGCTCGGTGATGTAGAACCACGCTGATTGCCACCCCTTTATGGTCTCCACGAAGGAGCCTTCAAGCCATAAAACGTTGGGCATCTTGCCCACCATGGCTCCGCCGCATTCTGCTTGTTGGCCGCCCACCACCTTTGGCTTGATATTGAAGGTCTTTAACCACAGGCGAAGTGGGGCCGGATGCGGAGGAAAGCCTCACACACGACGATGAACGCCGAAATGTTGAGGACGAAGTTCGAGGCCAGATCATGGAAGTCCAGCCTGTAGTAGAACATGAGACCACGGACGAATGGATGGAAGGGAAACCCCAGTCCGCGGAGGAAGTGGTGGAGGAAGACTACCCCCTTGTGAGATTTAGGGGTAGGAACGATCTGCCCCGCAGCGGGCAGCCGATGCGCGATATTCGCGGCCAAGTATCCGGCTCCGCGCAGCTTCTTGATGTGTCCCTCCGTAATGGAGGAAGCCATCCATTTGCCTCCCGCTCCGGACATGATTGGAGAAGGTTGAGGGTAAGGATGTGGACTTGGGCGTTGGAGCTTGAGTGCGCAAGAACGGATAGGCAAGGAGATAGAAGGCATGGGTATAAAAAGGTTAAACCTTATCCCTTTATAAGGGCGGCCGAAGCCATGCGCCCCCACTAGCCTGGTAAAACTCGCTTATTCCCCAAGCGCCATAATCGATGGCGCGGTTGGGTTACCCACGCCCGTATTGATGAGAATCCCGTAATAAGGGGGACACGATCCCTGCTTTGACAAGACGTGTCAGGAAACTGCCTCGCGTTATGTGCGGAGTTAGTTAAAGGAAGCGGTTCGAATAATCACCGGGCCATGACATAACTTCATGTTGCCGAAACGTGTTAGCAGATTAGATTTGTGGAAATATTATTCTCTCTACGGTGGTATGTGGAACTTATTTTGCAGAGTCGGACACTATCCTTGTATTCAAATTCTTCCGGGGTGTATTCGGAGGAGGAACCCGCCTTGCAATGCCGAAGACAATACTGCGCGCCGGACTCGACGTCATTGAAGCCTGGTTCAGGGGCTACTGAGGCAGTCCTAGATTAGGGGGTCTCTGGATAGCCGGACTATATCCTTTGGCCGGGCTGCTGGACTATGAAGATACAAGATTGAAGACTTCGTCTCGTGTCCGGATGGGACTCTACTTGGCGTGGAAGGCAAGCTAGGAAGTACGGATATGGATATCTCCTCCTTTGTAACCGACCTTGTGTAACCCTAGCCCTTTCCGGTGTCTATATAAACCGGAGGGTTTTAGTCCGTAGGACAACATACAATCATACCATAGGCTAGCTTCTAGGGTTTAGCCTCTCCGAACTCGTGGTAGATCAACTCTTGTAATACCCATATCATCAAGAATAAATCAAGAAGGACGTTGGGTTTTACCTCCATCAAGAGGGCCCGAACCTGGGTAAAACATCGTGTCCCCTGCCTCCTGTTACCATCCGCCTTTGACGCACAGTTCGGGACCCCGTACCTGAGATCCGCCGGTTTTGACACCGACAGGGGGTGAATAGGCAACTAACAATTTTTTGAATTTTCTTTACCAAATTAGTCTTTGCATCAAAGTAGGTTGTCTAGATGTGCAACTAGCTGAGCAACCTATATGATGCAACAACAACGAACATACACGCAAGCAATAGAAGTAACACGAATAAGCTTGCACAAGTAAAGGTAAGAGATAACCAAGAGTGGACCCGGTGAAGACGAGGATGTGTTACCGAAGTTCCTTCCTTTTGAGGGGAAGTACGTCTCCGTTAGAGCGGTGTGGAGGCACAATGCTCCCCAAGAAGCCACTAGGGCCACCATATTCTCCTCACGCCCTCACACAATGCGAGATGTCGTGATTCTACTATTGGTGCCCTTGGAGGCGGCGACCAGACCTTTACAAACAAGGTTGGGGCAAACTCCACAACTCAATCAGAGGCTCCCAACAACACCAGAAGCTTCACCATAATGGAATATGGCTCCATGGTGACCTCAACCGTCTAGGGTGCTCAAACATCCAAGAGTAACAAGATCCACTAGGGATTAGTGGGGGAATCAAATATCTCTTGGTGGAAGTGTAGATCGGGGCCTTCTCAACTACTCCCGAGCAAATCAACAAGTTCGGTTGGCTAGAGAGAGAGATCGGACGAAAATGGAGCTCGGAGCAATAATGGAGCTTTTGGGGGAAGAGGTAAGTCAACGAAGAAGAAGGGGACCCCCTTTTATAGTGGGGGGAACAATCCAACCATTACCCCACTAAACAGCCCCGTAGAGGGCGGTACTACCGCAGTGGGCAACGGTACTACCGCTGGACCCAGCGGTACTACCGCTCCCCGTTACAGTACTACCGCCCAGCCAGAGAGGGCTTGAAGATAGAGGAGGGAGGGACTGGCCTAGCGTGGTACTGCTAGACAGGCCCAATGCGGTACTGCCGTGGTGGCAGGGTGGTACTACCGCTCTCGAGCGGTACTACTGCACCTACTACCGCTGCAAGTTCCGCTCAACCCGACACGAGAAGTGCCCCCCTCGAGTCGAGGCGGTAGTGGCCCGATACCGCAGCGGTACTAGCGCTAAGGACACACAAGCGGTACTACCGCTGGGGCTAAAGACTGCCCAAATAGTAGAGAATTAGACCTCCGACGACGCGGGAAGGCCCAGAGGGTGTGAAACGAAAGTGTACGTGATGATTCCACCCTAGCCATACCAAAGCGGACCCCCTCTTGATAGTACGGTGACTCCTACGAAACTAATCCACCATCAAGAAACGAAAGAGCTACACCGTCTTGAAAAACACTCAGAGGGGAAAGAAATCGTCTCGAACAAAAGGATGAATATCTAAAATGCTCAAAGCACAAGGTTAGTCCGCAAATATGTTGTCATCAATCACCAAAACTACATCAAGAGAGATATGCCTTAATAATCTCCCCCTTTTGGTGGATTGATGACAACCAAGGATTTGCACAGGGAAAAGACATAAAAGAAAGGATACTTAGAACTACAAAATATAGACGGGCTCCCCCTGAATGTGTGCACCTAGTTAGTAGTGCCTTTGGAATGCAAGGCACACACATTCGGATCAACACTCCCCCTATATTTTATAGTCCGAAAGTTCTATGCACGGGATACAAGAGAGGAGGGTGTAAGCATGCAACTCATAAGATACTACAATACTGAATAGACATAGATAATAAGGTAAAGATAGGGTAGCATATGTCTCACACCATATGACTAGAACTTAGGTCTCACTGGCACCAAACCAAACCAAGCAAAACGACGAGAAAACACAAGACACCACAAACCACAGAGACACACTCGCAACAGGGCAACAACAAAAATCCCTAAACTCTCTCCCCCTTTGGCAGCGAGACACCAAAAGGGCAAAGAGCGAAGCTACGGCTCCAGGTGATAGCAGCCTCATCACATCCTGGCAGGGTCATCCGCACTGCCATCCTCAGTCAGAAACTGCTCGGTGTCTGAATCGGTCCATGGACAGTGCTGCTGAATCCATTCCTCCTCTTCAGTGATCTGGCCCTTAGAACCGCTGGTTACGGTCGCACCCAGCTGACGCATGAGCTCCTTGTGACGCCCCCTGGCCTGCTTCTCAGCCACATGAGTCATGTACTGACCATGAGACTCCATGCAGAAGAGCTTCTTCATCTTGCGTTTAAGCTTCTTTGCCCAAGAGGGTTCTGCACTAGAAGGCCCAAAGTCCTCATCGTGATCATTGGCCGCAGCCCCACCCTCGATCTCCATGTCAGCAGCATTAGATGGACCCCCTGGTTTAGGCGCTGGGGTGCCCCAATTGTCCTTCTTCCTCAGACGCTTGATCTCATGAGAAACCAATTCTCCAGTTTCCAACATCTCCTTGGGATAGACACGTGCCCAGGCCTTCTCAATGAGCCGCATGATGAATGGACCATAGATTGGGCACTTGCGCTCAGAAACGGGAGAGAGAAGTTCAGACCACATAACATGAGAAATGTCTAGGCACTCTCCAGTGTTTGCTTCCTTCTCATGCTGGCAGAATAGAAGCATGTCCACGAGATAGGAGTGGACCATATCTAGATTCCCGATGCGAGGGAAGAGAGTCTCTCGGAAGACACGATGAAGGATATCCAGAAAGGCAGACATCTCATAGGTTAACTTCTTAGTCACAGGGTGAACCTTCACAGTATAGTAGGGCCAGAGGGCTTGCTTGTGAGTGGAGGTAGCATTGTGGTTAGGGCGGAAGCCGACTGGAGTCTCAAGCCCATGATCTTCCACCTCAAGTAACTCCATGAAGGCCTTCCACTTGACAAAAAGCAACTTGCCATTGGTCATCCAAGTCACAGTCCTGTCGGCATCAGTTCCAAGATGAATAGTAGCAAAGAATTGAGCCACCAAATCTGCATCAAAATCCTTGTTGAACTACATGATTCTGAGAATGTTCAGCTGAGAACACATCTGAAGGGCTTCGCCAAAGTACTCAGGGTCCTTCTCCATAGCATCTGTGTCGATGGAGCGTACATCAACATAGAGATTCTTCTTAGCCTTGATCACATCAAAATAGATGGAAAACTGAAAGCGGTTCCAGAACGGATGGTTGACCAAAGTGGGATCTTGGTCTTCCTCCTTGGCAGTCATCTCAATCACAGTCTTTCCCTTTGGCTTGTTGGCGGATCTCTTCGACTGCTGAGGTGGCGGTGGAGCACTTGAGGTTGCGCCTGCTGGCGGCGGTTGAGTACTAGAGGAACCACCTGCTGACTCAGAAGTGCTGTAGCGCTTTGATGTTGCACGACCGGTGTTGACACGGCGGACCTGCTGCTCAGGATGATCATCACCTGGAACCAAAACACACGACCAGAAGAAACACACAAAAGAAAGAGCATAAGCCACCAAACAAAACAACACGGATCCAAGCTTGGTAGGAAAAGATGGAACTGGACACCCAGCGGTAGTACCGCGACCCAGCAACGGCAGTACCGCATGAGCGGTAGTACCGTGACACAACAGCGGCAGTAGCGCTTGAGCGGTAGTACCACTCGAGGACAGCGGTAGTACCGCGCCAGATGGGGAACGGCGGTTCCCTACTACCGTGGTCAGATCCGGCACTACCGGGGGTGCCAAATTCAAAAAGAAACCTACCAAACTCCAATCCACAGTGCCTAGAAGCCATCTCCATCCTACTCAAGCCTCGCCTTGGCCAAAAGACGAGAAGAACAATGCCTATTGCCCCTAAAAACTAGATGCAAGATCTAGGCAAAGAGAGAACGGGAACGGGAGCAATACCGGCATCCATGGCAAGAGGACGTGGTGGGGATCGACTCCACCGGAGGAAATGGAGAGGGACAGCACGAAAACGGCGGCCGGCCGGGCCCCTCCTGCGGCGAGAGGTTGCAGGAGCAACGAGGAAGACGAGTGGGGGCGGGGAGAAGCAACTCCCCCTGCCGCGACATAACCCCCCGTCGCCCGCCCGCAGCGGTAGTACCGTTGGGGTGGGCGGTAGTACCGCTTGACGCTTGTTAGCGGTAGTACCGCTCACGCAGCGGTAGTACCGCTCTGACGCAAAAAGGGCCGACCAAACCGGGCAGAACACAAGAGAAGAAACCGAGACAAAATGGGAACACACACACACACAAAACCGACAAAAAATAAAGAAGACACACACCTCTCCAAGAGAGGACGGTGGCCGAGGCCACCTATGTTTGAGTTTAGAGGTATGGCGCCGCGAAGATTTTAACCTTGGGCCCATGACCAACACTCATCTTTGAAGCACAAGTACAATAAAAAAATGGTTAATGTGAAAGAGTTTGGTTAGTTTATGCATTATGGGGGGAGGGAAAGTTCATTGAGAGAACAACACTCCCCCTATGTCCATGCCTACACCTAAACTAGACAACAAGTTGAGTGAGGTGGGGTGTGCAAGGGTTCAAGTCACATTGCTCGAATCAATGATATTTAGCTCATGCCTTAACTCGGAAATCTTGCTTCATCCAAAGGCTTCATGAAGATATCTGCAAGGTTATCATGAGTGTTGACATAGTTAAGCTCGATCTCCCCTCGCCTAATGTGATCCCGGATGAAATGATACCTAATCTCAATATGTTTTGTCTTGAAGTGTTGCACTGGGTTGAGAGAAATCTTGATGGCACTTTCATTGTCACACCAAAGAGGCACTTTGTCACAAGTGACACCGTAATCCTTTAAAGTTTGCCTCATCCATAAAAATTGTGCACAACAACTACCGGCGGCTACATATTCCGCTTCCGTGGACGAGAGAGACACACAACTTTGCTTCTTGGAAGACCAACTCACCAAAGAGCAACCAAGAAATTGGCACCCTCCAGAAGTGGACTTCCTATCCACTTTGTCTCCCACCCAATCCGAGTCCGAATAACCTACAAGCTTAAAGTTTGCTCCTCTTGGGTACCAAAGGCCAAAGTTTGGGGTATGAGCGAAATATCAAAAGATTCGCTTGACCACCACGAAGTGACTTTCCTTAGGTGCGGCTTGAAACCGTGCACAAATTCCCACACTCAACATGATATCCGGTCTAGATGCACAAAGGTAAAGCAAGGAGCCAATCATGGAACGATATACCTTTTGATCCACCGCTTTACCATTGGGATCAATGTCTAGTTGGCACTTGGTGGGCATGGGAGTGGAAGCCGGCTTGACATCACTTAGCTTGAATCTCTTGAGCATGTCTTGAGTGTATTTGGCTTTGTTGATGAAGGTTCCTTATCTCCTTTGCTTCACTTCAAACCCGAGAAAGAATTTCAACTCTCCCATGGAAGACATCTTGAACTTTGAGGTCATGAGAGCGGCAAATTCCTCATTGAAAGCTTTGTTAGGGGAACCAAAGATAATATCATCAACATATAATTGGCACACAAACAAATCCCCTTTAACTTTATTGGTAAAAAGAGTGGGGTCGATTAGCCCAACTTAAAAACCATGGTCTTGTAACAACTCGGTAAGGTGGTCATACCACGCACGTGGGGCTTGTTTAAGGCCATAGAGTGCCTTATCGAGTTGATACACGTGATCGGGAAAGTAGGGATCCTCGAACCCGGGGGGTTGCTTGACTTAAACCAATTCATTAATAGGACCATTAAGAAAAGCACTCTTCACATCCATTTGTTGTAACTTAAAGTTATGATGAGAAGCATATGCAATCAACATGCGAATGGATTCAAGACGAGCAACGGGAGCAAAGGTTTCACCGTACTCGATACCCTCGACTTGGGAGTAGCCTTGTGCTACCAAATGAGCCTTGTTGCGAATGATAATCCCATGAGCATCTTGCTTGTTCTTGAATATCCACTTGGTTCCAATGACATTGTGGTTCCCCGTTGGCCTTGGCACCAATCTCCACACTTTGTTGCGCTCGAAGTTGTTGAGTTCTTCATGCATGGCATTGAGCCAATCCGGATCTTCGAGCGCCTCATAGACCTTTTGGGGTTCAACACAAGAGACAAACGCGTGATGTTCACAATAGTTTGCTAATTGTCTACGAGTGCTTACCCCCCTTTTTAAGCTTCCAAGCACATTCGTCATGAGATGATCCTTGGTGGAGAGCTTGGAAGCAACCTTGGCGGCACGACGCTCCAATTCCTCCTCGGGGGTGAGACGAGGAGTGATCACTTGATCATCTTGAGCATCGTCTTGAGCTTGTTCTTGATCTCGTGGAAGCTCTTGATCTTGTACTTGCTCGGAGGAGGGCGCTTGACCTTGGGCATCACTTGATGTTACAACACCATCTTGAGATTGATCTTGCCCTTGGTCTTGTTCTTGAGGTTGAGGGCCCTCACTTTGTTCTTCGGAAGCATGTGGGTCTTGGTTTGGTGAACGTTCCACTTTGGTAGAACATTGTCCTTCTCCTTCGGCCACAAGGGGTTCCTCAATGGGTAGGATATGACCAACACCCATTCTTCTTATGGCTTGGGGAGGAATTTCATCACCTACATCAGAAGTACCACTTTCCTCCACTTGGGAGCCGTTATTCTCATCAAACTCGATGTTACACGTTTCCTCAATAAGTCCCGTGGACTTATTGAGAACATGGTAAGCATCAGAGTTTGTAGCATAAGCAACAAATATGCCCTCATAAGCTCTAGCCTCAAATTTAGACAAACGGACACCTTTCTTGAGAATGAAACACTTACACCCGAACACCCGGAAGTACTTGAGGTTGGGCTTGTTACCGGTGAGTATCTCATATGGAGTCTTGTTCAAGCCTTTGCGGAGGTAGAGCCGATTAGATGCATGGCACGCGGTGTAGATGACTTCGGCCCAAATGTTGTAGGGAGACTTGAACTACGCCATCATGGTCCTTGCCGCATCCATCAACGGCCGGTTCTCCCTCTCCGCTACACCATTTTGTTGAGGGGTATAAGGTGCGGAATATTGATGCTTGATTCCCTCATCACTCAAAAACTCATCCAAGGTGTAGTTCTTGAACTCGGAGCCGTTGTCACTTCTTATTGTCAAGATCTTTGCATTGTGTTGTCGTTGAACTTCATTTGCAAAGTCGATGACGGTTTATTGGGTCTCGCTCTTCCTCTTGAAGAAATATACCCAAGTGTATCTTTCTACCCCCAAGACTATCAAAGCATGGAGGTCCAAATAGATCCAAGTGAAGGAGCTCCAAAGGCCTCTTCGAGTAGATGATAGTCGTGGGAGGGTGAGCCTTCTCATGTAGCTTTCCTTCGATGCAAGCACGATCTTTGGAAAAACTAACATTTGTTAGTCCATGGACATGGTACCCCTTGAGAAAACTTTGCAAAGATCTCATATTGACGTGGGCTAAACAGCGATGCCAAAGCCATCCCACGTCAACTTTAGCCATTAGGCATGTCGCGGTATTAGTGGGTCGCTTCGAGAAGTTAATCACATAGAGACCGTTCTCGACATCCCCAACAAAGGCTACTTTAAGAGTCTTGCTCCACAAGAGGGCCATGGAATCAATATCAAAGAAAGTGGCAAAGCCCATGAGTGCTAGTTGACGAACGGAAAGTAAATTGTATGCAAGGGACTCAACAAGCATGACCTTCTCGATCGTAAGATCATGAGAAATGAAAACTTTGCCGAGTTCCAATACCTTAGAAGATGAGGCATCACCCCACTCGACATTGGTGGGCATGGATGGAATCTTTTGCACGTCCACCACCAAGTCCTTGCTTCCGGTCATATGATTAGTAGCTCCACTATCGAGCAACCATGACCCCCCACTGGAAGCAAACACCTACAAGAGATCAATGCTTGGTTTTAGGTACCCATTTTGAAATGGGTCCTTTGATGTTAGTAACAAGGGTCTTAGGAACCCAAATAGAACATTCAATGTATTCATAAGGAGAACCAAAAAATTTGGCATAAGCATGCCCATCTCTAGCGCGACACAACACATAGGAAGGGTTAAAGTCGCCGACTTTGTTGGGAGGGGGAGCATTTCCCTTCTTGGCATCACTACCCCTCATGAAGTTTTTCTCCTTCTCCTTAGTAGCACCCTCACCCTCCTTCACAAAGGTTTGCTTGAGAGGAGGAGGTCGTTTGGCCTTGTCATTCTTCATCTTGTTCTTGGACTTGAGCACGTACCCAATCAATTCCTTGCCCACAACTCCCTTTTGGTTGGTCAAGAGGTCGTTGAGGCTCTACTCGCCTTGTATTCAAGACACAAGACCTTTCTCAAGTTGCAACTTTAGCTTAGCGTTCTCCTCAACAAGATGCACATGCTCACAACACGGGTTAGTAGCATTTGCATTATCAATTAACATCATACGAGGAAAAGTGGCTTTCTCCTTGGTTAGCTTTACTTGAAGTTGATCATGAGACTCTTTGAGGCTAGTATGAGCACCCTTCAAGACTTTGTGAGCCTTTTCAAGTAGATCAAATCCTCTTTGAGTCTAGAAAGATCAACACCAAGTTTGGCCTTCTTGGAGTTTAGCACATGAGAAACAACAAGAGCATGATCCAAATCTTTCTTTAGCTTAGCATGACCAACGTTGTGTGACTCCTCAAGAGCCAAACGAAGACCACGCTCTTCCTCAAGAGCATTGGAAATATCGGAAATCTCATCGGCATAGTCACGACTATGCCCCTCCATCTTGGAGATCATATCTTCATGAGCCTCGATCACGTCATTGGCTTCACCAAGTTGTTCCAAGAGAGCAACAAAATGCTTCTTGGTTTTACCCTTGAGTTTACCCATAAAGGACTCAAACTCATTTTCCTCCACATTAGGTCCCTCACATTCATCAATGCAATCCGTCAAGGAAGGATTGTTAATGATGGTAGCTTTGATGTTGGGAGTTACCTTGTTGGTGGCTTTAGCCATGAGGCACTTGGCGGTGATGTTCTCATTGGGTGAGTCGAAGAGAGATATTCATGGAGTTTTTGCAATGGCAATGGAGGCCATGGAAACCGACTCACCATCTTCAACATCATCATCATCCTCATGGTACTCTTCTTGAACCACCAACACCTTGTGAGGGGTTTTCTTGGTGAAGTTGCTCTTGTTGGGGAAAGACTTGGCTTTGTCCTTTCGAATGAGCTTGCCACCATTGTCTTCCCTCTTCTCATACGGGCACTCCGCAACAAAATGACTCACATTGCCACAATTGTAGCAAGTCCTTACACGTTGCTTGCTATTCGTGCCACTTGAGTTGTTCTTGTTGAAGTTGCTCCAAAATTGCCTTGAAGCAAGTGCCATGTGTGCATGATAGGCATACTTTGTATCTTCGGGGTTGCTTTCCTCTTCTTCCTCTTCTTCTTATTCAACGCAAACCTTGGCCTTCAATGCAAGGTTGGGCTTCTTTGCCCTTTAAGAGCGAAGCACCGCATTGTCGGCAGGTCTTGTCCAAGATGTTCATAGCCACAAACTCATCCAACAATTCACTTGAGCTCAAAGTGTGGAAGTCCGGCCTTTGACGAATGACAGAGGACATGGCCTTGTGGTAAGGCATCATTGCCTTGAGGAATTTGCGCTTGATCCAATTGTCATCCGTGTCCTTGATCCCGTGATCTCAGAGTGAGACCGCGAGTTTGGTTACTCTCCGATAAAGCTCATGAGGTTCTTCATCTTCATTCATTGCAAACTCATCGGCTTCATCTTGCACTACTTCATAGTTGGAGAATTGAATGCTTGCGCTTCCCCGGTAGAGAGAGACAACACAAAGCCATGCATCTTTGGCCAAGGTGAAGGGCCGAAGATGAGGTAGATCTTCGGGTGGAATTGCATCTTGAATGAGGAAGAGAGCATTCCCATTGAATTGATTATCCGCGGCTTCTCGAGGAGTGAAGTTGCTTGGATCATGCGGATGGAAACCTTCTTCAATGATTCTCCAAAGATTAGTGTTCACATGATTTAAATGACGCTTAAAGCGATAAACCCAAGAATCAAAGTCCTCATTTTCACAATCTTAGGGGGAGGACCGGCATGATTCAAATGAGTGGAAGGAATCGGTCCACCATAAACAAGTGGTGGTTCCACATGGGCAAAGATGTCGGTGCCATTTTTACTACTAGAAGAAGGAGCCTTTTCACTACTAGCTTCCCCCTTGTCGGAGATAGCATCCGTTACCTTCTCGGTGGGATCACCCACTTTCAACGGTGCGGTGGATAGTTTAAGCCCTTCAATGAATTTAGTAAACATGCTTTCAACCTCGGTCGTCATTGAGGTTTTCAATGTCTCCAAGGCTACATTGAATTCCTCACGGGAGACCGAGGTTCCCCCATCACCCGTAGACGAGATCGGATTTACACCGGAGTGCTCCTCCACACCGTCTATAGTGTCAACCATACTATTCAGACGGCAAAGTCCTTAGTAAAGAGACGAGTCTCTGATACCAATTGAAAGGATCGATATGGTTGACTTGAGGGGGGGGAGTGAATAGGCAACTAACAATTTTTTAACTTTTCTTCACCAAATTAAACTTTGCATCAAAGTAGGTTGTCTAGATGTGCAACTAGGTGAGCAACCTATATGATGCAACAACAACGAACATACACGCAAGCAAGAGAAGTAACACTAATAAGCTTGCACAAGTAAAGGTAAGAGATAACCAAGAGTGGACCCGGTGAAGATGAGGATGTGTTACCGAAGTTCCTTCCTTTTGAGGGGAAGTACGTCTCCATTAGAGCGGTGTGGAGGCACAATGCTCCCCAAGAAGCCACTAGGGCCACCGTATTCCCCTCACGCCCTCACACAATGCGAGATGCCGTGATTCCACTATTGGTGCCCTTGGAGGCGGCGACCGGACCTTTACAAACAAGGTTGGGGCAAACTCCACAACTCAATCGGAGGCTCCCAACAACACCATGAAGCTTCACCACAATGGACTATGGCTCCATGGTGACCTCAACCGTCTAGGGTGCTCAAACACCCAAGAGTAACAAGATCCGCTAGGGATCAGTGGGGGAATCAAATATCTCTTGGTGGAAGTGTAGATCGGGGCCTTCTCAACTCTTCCCGAGCAAATCAACAAGTTTGGTTGGCTAGAGAGAGAGATCGGGCAAAAATGGTGCTTGGAGAAATAATGGAGCTATTGGGGAAAGAGGTAAGTCAACGAAGAAGAAGGGGACCCCCTTTTATATTGGGGGGGACAATCCAACCGTTACCCCACTAAACATCCCCGCAGAGGGCGGTACTACCGCAGTGGGCAGCGGTACTACCGCTGGACCCAGCGGTACTACCGCTCCGCCATACGGTACTACCGCCCAGCCAGAGAGGGCTTGAAGATAGATGAGGGACTGGCCCAGCGCGGTACTACCGGACAGGCCCAGCGTGGTACTGCCACGGTGGCAGGGCGGTACTACCGCTCTCGAGCGGTACTACTGCACCTACTACCGCTGCAAGTGCCGCTCAACCCGACACGAGAAGTGCCCCCCTCGAGTCGAGGCGGTAGTGGCCCTGTACCGCAGCGGTACTGCCGCTGAGGACACACAAGCGGTACTACCGCTGGGCACCGCGGTACTACTTCTAGGGCTAAAGACTGCCCAAACAGTAGAGAATAAGACCTCCAATGATGCGGGAAGGCCCAGAGGGTGTGAAACGAAAGTGTACGTGATGATTCCACCCTAGCCATACCAAAGCGGACCCCCTCTTGATAGTACGGTGACTCCTACGAAACTAATCCACCAACAAGAAACGAAAGAGCTACACCGTCTTGAAAAACACTCCGAGGGGAAAGAAATCGTCTCAAGCCAAAGGATGAATCTCTGAAATGCTCAAAGCACAAGGTTAGTCCGCAAATATGTTGTCATCAATCACCAAAACTACATCAAGAGAGATGTGCGTTAACAAACGATTCACCATACGTGCATCCTACGGGAATCACAAACCTCAACACAAGTATTTCTACTAATCCACAACTACCCACTAGCATGACTCTAATATCACCATCTTTATATCGCAAAACTATTGCAAGGAATCAAACATATCATATTCAATGATCTACAAGTTTCATGTAGGATTTTATGACTAACCATGTGAATGACCAATTCCTGTCATCTCTCGAAATAGATACAAGTGAAGCAAGAGAGTTTAATTCTTTCTACAAAAGATATCCCGTGCTCTAACAAATTTAAGTGAAGCAAAAGAGCATTCTACAAATGGCGGTTTTCTATGTAAAGAGAAACAGGCAATCCAAACTTCAAATGATATAAGTGAAGCACATGAAGCATTCTATAAAGCCATACTCAAAAGATATAAGTGAATTGCATAGAGAATTCTATAAATCAACCAAGGACTATCTCATACCAGCATGGTGCATCAAATAAAAATGAAAACTAAATGCAAAAGATGCTCCAAGATTGCACATATTGCATGAATGAAACGAATTCGAAAACATACCGATACTTGTTGAAGAAAGAGGGAATGCCTTCTTGGGCATCCTGTAGGATCTAGAAGTAGATGTGTCTAAAGTGGGGGTGATTAGACACTTAGTGCTAAAGTTGCAATTTTTAAGCTTTTTCGATTTAAGTGGGGTTTAGGCACAATTTCAACACACACAATACATATCAAGCAAGCATGCAAAGAGTATATGAGCAGCTAAATGTAAAGCATGCAACTTGCAAGAATGTAAAGGGAAGGGTTTGGAGAGAACAAACGCAATTGGAGACACAGATGTTTTTCCCGTGGTTCGGATAGGTGGTGCTATCCTACATCCACGTTGATGGAGACTTCAACCCACGAAGGGTAACGGTTGCGCGAGTCCACACAGGGCTCCACCCAAGGGCAACGGTTGCGCGAGTCCACACAGGGCTCCACCCACGAAGGGTCCACGAAGAAGCAACCACCCACAAGGGGTCCACGAAGAAGCAACCTTGTCTA